>NW_006263864.1:531314-532390 GCF_000469605.1 Apis dorsata | reverse complement strand
GCTTTTTCAAAAAAAAAAAAAAAAAGAAAAAAGAAAGAAAAAGAAGAAAGAGAAAGAAAAAGAGTAGGAGGAAAAAGAAGAGAAGTCGAAATTCCGGAGGAGGGAAGAAAATGACATAAAGACGCGGGGGGAAAGGACGGGGGAAATAAATTTGGAATCGATTTGGTCGCGTGGCGATGGCGGCCTCTCGTTCGATTGGAACCCAATTACCAATTCCCGCACGATTTACGGGCCGGACGAAAAACACGGACGGTTCTTCTATAATCGAGAGCAACAGAACTTTTCTGTCTCCCCCTCCGTTTTATTTTTCACGGAGATTGCAATTCGACTCGTAACCGGGAACGGATTTATGATATATACGGCTCTGTAACGAACCTCTCTCTCTCTCTCTCTCGCCCTCTCTCTTCCTCTCTGCGTTATGAAATTACGCGACCATGGAATATCCGGAGATTCGTCGAAACGTGTTTGTACGTTAGCTAACGGTTAGTAACGTTTCCCCACGATATTTAATAATCGAATATCGCCGACTTGTTTTTCATCGAAAACGAAATTCCACCGCGTGATGGAATTATATATGTAGCATTGGAAAATATCGCTGATAAAATAGCTGAAACCGCGGAATTGAATTATCACTCGCGGAATCGGAAACATCGTGTTTAATTCCGATACAAAATAACCATTTTGCTTCCCTCCCTCCTCTCTCTCTATCTCTCTCCTCATTCTCCCTCCTCGATAAATTGCTGCAACGGAGCTTCGTTGATTTACACGTCCGATTGAAAATTATGTTAACGAGCGGATTTTTTTTACGCGACTCGAGGTTTCCCTCCCCGCGTTGCCAAAACGAGAAATTGTATTCCGTATTCGATTATTCGAGATCAATCGGGGTGGGAAAAAGCGACCCTAGTCACGTCGATACGTCGATCGAAAATCGAAACCGGTCTCGTGAGAAGAGGAACGCTCGCATCATCCCTCTCTTTACTGCCAACTAATTTTTTATTACGGGCGATGCGGGATAAATATGTAATCATTTATTAAAGGGGTAGGAAGAGAAGAGAGGAGAAAAAGGGAAGATTAAA
>NW_006263864.1:506521-530701 GCF_000469605.1 Apis dorsata | reverse complement strand
CGTCCGCCTTTTGCCCCACAACCCCGGACCAACTTTCTGTGTCACTGAACCCCTCCCCCTCCCCGTGATCCTCAATGCGCCCGGTTTTATCCGTGAACGCGCCAATTAATTGGCCAACCTTTCGATCTCTCCCTCCACCCGTTTCACTCGCGAGGAAATGCTCCAACCAAAAGTCGAGCCTCTTCTTTCTCTCTCTCTCTCACAGGCGTTAATTTCGAAACTGTATCCGATCCATGTAATTATAAATCGTAATAACTTTGTCCCTGTACCAGTGTGATTTTACGTAATAATAATAATAATAATAATAATAATAATAATAATAATAATTCTATCCATTCCACGGACGGAGGAGTTTGATATCGCTACTTGAAACTTCTTAATGTAAAGGTGATTGGATCAACTCGAACTTGTTCGAACTTGTTCGAGAAAGTTGGTAAAGTCGGAGGGAACAGGTTTGGTATGCATGTAGAGGTCTTCTTGCCCCTCTCTCGCAAGGATAATAGGTAATCGCGGTCGGAAACGGTTCGTTCCGCCATTGTTTAACCGCACGGAGTCGTTCTCCATCGAGCTGCAAAGATCAAATTCTCGAGCGTTCATGCGATCCCATGGGTTGCACGAGGGACGCGCGTTAGTTGTCGCGTGTCCCGCGATATCGTTTTACGCAAAATTGGCGGTGGTTCAATTAGACACGTTAACGAGGGTATTAATCCGAAAACGGAGAGGAGGATTAATCGTGTAACGCGATTCAACGCGATCGAAAAAATTGTCCATCCGTTTTTTGTTACTGTTTATTTATTTCTTTTTTTGCAATTCGCCAATAGAAAAAAAAGTAGTTATTTATCGACGGCGAGAAATCCGCTAGGGTTTTGGGTTGATTAAAATTATAATGTAATTGCGGCACGCCGAACACAATGGGCGGCTGATGAAGTGGAGGATGTCCGACCGATACCGGAGCTATTCCACTTGCTGCCCGTACTTGTTTTCATTGGTTACGTCCGGATTCTCTTTAATTTGTTTCACATCGATTCCATTGAAATTATGAATGGTATTATGTATGCGGTGACCATTGTTAAATGATGAATAAATAATACTCATTTTCAGTGAAAATACGATTAATTGATAACTTATAATAATACGTAAATATATTATAATAATTACATGTGATCACAATTATTTATTAATAGCTTCACATTTACGTTAAATCAAGCATTTTAATCGAATTCTTTTCAATTAAATTGGAAAATATAATTAAAAATGAGAGACAACCCTCAAAAGGAGATCGCTTAATCGAGTTTAATAGAATCTTATCACCCTCGAAAAGAAAGGTGGCCAAGATTCGAAGCGTATCCAATCGTATTGATCCATTATATCGCCTATTTCCGATTCATTGATCGTCGAAACTCGAAGAAACGGACGGCGATTGACAATCCTTATCAATCAAATTTGACCAGGGAAAACGCGTTTGGGAAGCGTATCGGTTCATCACGAATGGATCACGGTGGGGGAGAAGTTGTCTAGGGTGGAGGAGGGGCTAAAAGCTTTATAAGCTTTCGATGAGGCAGAAGTACGGCGCGTAACGCGGAAAGTTGGCTACGCGAAATTCACGGCTCAAACTTTCCTCGCATCCTTATTTCCACGAAACAGGCGTAATGGGCTTTCGTCAATGATCAAGAGACGCTTCAACTTTTCGCGTCTCTTGCCTAACTTTAACGCCAGAGAAGCGTAAGATTTTCTTCGCGTTCGAGCATGAGCCCGAAGAAATTCAGAATATTAAAATCGAACTAATATCCGAGAATGGCTTACGTTATTTACGGATAATTATTGATCTGAATTCTACCACACAAATCATGACGATTTAATTTTTTGCAACAATTGCTCTTCAGAGACACTCGTTGAGGGAATTGCGTCGTGAAATGCATCGAATGTTCGAGCCACTAAGTCTAATGGCGATAATATCGAACGTTTCAAAAGGTTTTGCTATCTTGTTATAGAATTCAATGTTCACTGAAATTTTATACGTGGTTTTATTATTGATGCCACATCACTATTTCATAGTTGCTACTTATTTATTTTTCTTCGAACACATACTTCAAATGTTTTGTAAACAGATACGCGCAATAATTAAATATATTCATTCAGTTAAACCCGTACATTTTTTATTTATTGTTTTCACTGCTCAGTCAACACCACCTCGTGCCTTTACTTGTGTCTTAGAAATATAAACGGAGTCACGATTATTATTGCTCTTGTAATTTGTAATTGAATTTTATACTTGTGTTTTGACCGTTACGGGGCAATGTTAATGGAACAAGAGAAAGGACGGAAAGAGGCTGTATATACCATAGACAGATTATTTCGAAGGAATCAAGTTCGAACGACAAACAGCTGACCAAACAAGCCCGTTGTCGGTGACACGAGCCTTATGGTAATTTTATAGAAAATCGATATAGGCGGCGTGGTATATCCAACGTCCGAATCAAATATTCGAAAACATTGGCGGTTGTCCTGGCGGGAAGCATTGTGGCAGGCGTCCCAAAAAATATTCTGCCCCTGTTGTTTTTGTCCCCTGGACAAAACCCACGCGGCGGATACACTTGGCCGAAAAAAAAATCTGTTTTCCAAACCGATTGTTGCCGGCCCACGGCGTCCAATCGATTTTGAATCCACGATCGAATTCCAATTCCAACCTTACCTCTTCTTTTTCTTTCTTCTTCCTTTTTTTTTCGCTCTTCACCCACGTAAGAGCGAACGTTCGAACGTGCAAACGTTCGAGGGAAGAAATAATTTTCCCTAAAAAAAAAAAAAAAAAAATCTCTTTAGATTATATGCAGTCTCCGCGTTATTATTGAATCGAACGAATTCTCGAAAGCAAGTTAAAAATAGTTACGAGCGTGGGATTAAAGAGAAATTCCCGGCTCGAGGTTATATTAAAAGTTGAAAGTAAAGTTAAAGACTCGCTTCCCGAGTTAAAGTTGACTCTATCCAGAGATATCCGATCTACGGTAACGATTTCCTCTTTTAATACCTTCCGCTCTTTAATGGAGAACGCATCAACGTCTCGATACCGAAAAAAAAAAAAAAATATCTTGATTCGTATAATTTTTCCAATAATTCGAAACGATCTTTCATCGTTTACCAGCATCGAACAATTATTCACCACTCAGATTCGATGGATTGGACCGCGATTCCCATTCCCCTTTCGGCGACTTAATTGCCGTCTGTCCAGGTGTTTTGAAGCGGATGTTCGCTGCCACACGCGTGTCCGATTTAATGGGCGCCTAATAACCCAATTAAAAGGAGATTGGCTCGGTCCAACGACCCATATACACCATATATCTCGTCGAGATCTGGGTGTAGCTCGATTCTCTCGATCCCGTTCTTCTCCATTTCTCCGAACGTCTCGTTCACATCTTCGCGATGCGAGTCGAGCGGCTTCCCCATTTCTCAAACTTCGTCATCCATTTCCATCTTGGAGTTCTTCTTGCTGGAACGTTGGACCAGCTGGAAATAAAATTTTCAGCCTCGGACCTCGAGCGCGAGGTATTAAATTACGAGGCGGGTAAATATTAGCTCTATCGTTCCACCCTCTGCAACCCCCCTCTTTTCTTCCACGTGGCGCGAAACGTGCACGACAATTTCTCGTTCGAGAATAAAATCAAGGAAACGAGGGACAAGGTTGGGTAAACGGCACGTGGCACGCGCTCACGCTACATTTTTGCACCTTTTGTTCCCGCGCCACCGGTAAACCAGTTCAGTTTGCTCCACGCGAGGGGAGAATAGTAGAAAACATTGGGAAATATTCGGTTGGTAGGGTTGGTAACGGTCGAAAGTCGGAACACGCGAAAACATTCCACGTTCAATTACATCGTGGAAACTGCCATCCATTAAGGTCCCCTCGTACCGTCCCCTATTATCGTTTTCCTCTTCCCCCAGTTTTTTTTTTTTTTTTCGTTTTCCACCGCTTTCCACCGCTTCGAATCGTTCCACCTCCCGGATATCGCTTCCCCCGACGAATTATCATCGATCGACAATCCAACGATACGGGACAAACGTAACGAAACGTGTAAAAAATCGAACGACTTGTTTCGAGGAAGGAGGGTTGAAAGATGTCGGCCATTATCTTTGGTTCAATCGTACGAGAATTCGGTGGGAGAATTTAAGGGAGGAGAGGAGGGAAGGGCGGATGGATCGAATGGAAAGTGTTGGAAACAGGTCGATGTGGAGCGAGGGTCGAGTGGGAACTCGATTCGTGTCGAGTAAAGAGCGGAGCGCGATTACGATTTTCGGGTCGAGTCGATTACGGTTAAAAATTTCTCGCGTTTCATCCATTCCCGACCTTTTCAAAAATCGACTTTCCATACTTGCTCGAGAAACGTGGGGGAAGAAAGTTTTTCTCGTATATCGCGCATTCTACGCGAGAATCGAAGGGAGGGAAAGGAACGTACGGAAGGAAAGAAGCGTCGCCACTCGAACCATTCCTTCGTGATTCTCGAAGGGCGAAAATATACGAAGTAACGATGCCCACGATTTCGTCGATTCGTTTCTCGTTCTTTCTTGCGTTTTTTCGATTGGGGAAAAAAGAAAAGTAGAAAGAAAGAAAAAGAAGGAAAGAGGCGAAATTCGGCGTTGAACGAGAAGGGCGAATCGGAACGAACGGGGCGGAAATTCGCGCGGTTTCCCGATTGTGGTTGTCATCCCGCGTCCCGCTCGATGGCCCACTCGATTCGAGTGGGAATCCAATGGACGAGTGGCGGGCATCGGTAAATGAACGAGGTTCAGCGTGGAATGGCCGCGACTTTTTTTTTCCTTTTTTTCCCCCCCCCACTGCTCACCTCACAGCCACGCTCCACATTAATTAACGCCGCGGGTCATTGTGCTCGGATTAAAGGATCCCATCCGTGGTGGGATCGTAATGCGTATCGTAATTTAATGCCTTACGATGCGACGTTCGAATATCGAATCGTTTCGTTTCGAGTGAATTTTATGTATATATATATATATAATAATAGGTTTGCTCGTACGAGTTATTAACTCGGGTCCATTTTCTTTCCTATCTTTCATCCGTACGTGCGCGGGAAAAAGAGGGGTCTTGAATTAATTTTATTATATTAAGGGAAGGGAAAAATATCGCGAGAAATTTTTTCGCGATACCATTAATTGGTCACGACCCAGCTTTTTTTTTTCCACGTTGATTAAAGGGGGACGGATACGATGACGGATGGCACGGGGACAACGTTACCAATTTTCATTCGTCCCTATTCGTTCATCGATTTGTCTCGGGTGGAAACGTTGTAACGGGAACGGGTTGTACCGTGTAAACCTTTTACCGCGATAAGAGGTTTACGAAGTAGCATGCACTGTACACGAAACTACGTTTCCCAGCGATAAAACGAGATACGATTTCTATATTCATGAGTGGCGTGGGAGAGAGTAAATCTTGGAATTGTAATGCTCCCCCGCGATGTCTCTTCGCCATTTGATCAAACATCGTATTAACCTTATAATTACGATGCAAATCGCTATTATTTACCGAGTTATAATTGCGTTGATTGTGAACGGAGAAAGACATGAAAATTACGACTCTCAAATCTCTCGTATCAAATTTAAAAAGAAAAGAAAAAAAAGAAATGGGGAAAATTCGTTCCAAGATCTTTTTTCGAATCGTTCGAAGATCAAAAGCGGCCCTAGTTTGAAAGTCTAAGGGATTCAGAATTTTTCCCCTCGAGATTAGGATAGAAACGAATTCTCACGGGTTGAACACGGATCTAGATGGAATTTCGATATGTCTTCCGTTTCTTCCATATCTTATCGCGAAGATATCGGGGTTGGCGCACAGGTGTTTCCCAACGTAAATTTCGGCCGAGTGCGGGAAGACGTCCAGAAGCTGGAAACGTAATTCGCAAGGGAGGGAGCAGCGAGCAGTTCGTATAGGAGAGGGCTCGCTGCCACTTATTTAAGCGAAGTTTAAGCTGCTGGTCGGTCTACACCTGCTCGTAATTGTCCTGATATTTAGCCCGGCTCCTGCTATTCCTTCCCTACATCTGGAGCTTATTTATTAATTGACCCGCCACTGGTGCTGTGCATCCGGCTCTCTCTCTCTCTCTCTCTCTCTCCCTTTTTAGGGAGCAACGAATGCTCATCGGCACGTGAACAATGCCGCCGCCAGAGTAGAATTAGAATGGAATAGTAATGAGCGCGATAAAAGGATGCTCTCTCCCTCGTTAAAGAGTCGGAAAGCCTGTGATCTCGTGGAACACCGATTTATGCCTCCAAACGATCGCCATTACGGTTCTTATTAACATAATTCGCATTTTTCTTTTGCTTCTACATATATATATATATGTTTGTGTTCGTGTGTTATAAAGTGGATCGAATTAATCCCATTAAAGGATGATATTCCTCTTTGAAGGAATAATCGAAAGTTGTACATCTTCCATATTTATTGGATTCTTAATATCCTCGTTTAAAATATACAATAGTAAAAAGAATACCGTTGAAATTAATATATAATCGAACGGAACTCGCGTAACGAACGGGGGAGATTTAAAAAATTAAAAAATTAATCTAAAATATAAATCCTTGGGATCTATTTCAAAAAACATGGAAGGTTGTCGCAATTTTTCACCGTTTCGTCCATCCGGGATACGTGACGACGTATAATAAAAGTGTCTCGTAGATCTCGATTCTGATATTTCCCCTCCTCCCTTTTTCATATTTTTTTCAACGAAAAAATTTCAACGCCCCGCCTCTGCAAAGGAGAAAACGGAAACAGTTGCCGGTGGCCGGGTCAAATACATCAACCGTGGACCGCTCTACAATTATTATTCACCGGTTTCCTCGCGAAGACACCTCACTCTATATATTTTCAAGCGATCCGCCAACAAATTTCTCCCATATTACCCATGACTCACCACTTATTTTTTGCACATTACTTTTATTTTTACGTTTATACGCGCCATCCTCGCCGCGATTCGATTTCCATTGCAAAAACTTTGGGTATTTCTTGTATTTCTCCGGGTTTCATCGGCTCGAAATCATCTCCCTCCTTTCCCGTCTCGATTACATCTCCGCAGTTGGCACTCTCGCCACGGAAATTCAACGTCCGATCCACGTGTGCGCCGATAGATCGGGAATCCCCCGGGGAGAGAGGAGGACTCGCGCGTAAACAGCTGCAGGGCGAACTCTCCCTTCTCCCCTTCCTTCGCGGAATTCGTTTACCTCTTAAAGTAAATTTCACGTCCTCCTCTCAAAGGATCCGATTGGCGTAGAATGTCTTCTTCGCTACTTGTTTCCATAACTTTCCTTTGAACGGTCTATTCTCTAAAGACATCCAAGGATGGAGAAAAGGTTCGTTCGTGTATTTAAAAAAGCCTTCCTCGTATCGTAGCTAGATAAGTAAATGCTTATAATAAACCGGCCACTTTTATCCTATTACCGAGGTTTACCGAGATAAAAATTATTTAAAATTACACGTAATAGCACCGAGGTGTAATTTTTGTAAGGCGATTACAGGAGGATCGATGGATGGCGGACGGAGAAATTTCATTCTCTTTGTCTCTTGGTTCGAGGGATTCCGATTTCGAGTTTGTCTTGAATCGGAATCGGTTGCGTGCGACTCGTCGACGCGCGTGGCCACACTCGATAATCGTTTCGAAGCGTTTGGGGCAGACGAGGAGAAATGGGACGAAAGAGGGAGGGCGAGGGAGGAGGATTTAATCGATTTTCGAGGGGCGTGCCGATTTCGGGATCCGAAAGACGGGATCGAGTCGGGCAATTTCGAGCGAGCGGATGCTACGTGTCGGCACGGATCGAGCTCGTGCGCTGTGAAATTTCCCGGCCAGCCGTAAGTGGGCTTTAACGTTTCGCCGGGATCGCGTCGATCGTGAATCAACACCTCGTGAAAATTGCGTTTGCGATAAAAAAGGAAAAAAAGGGAAAGGAAAAAAAAAAAAAAAAAGGAAAGGAAAAAAAAACAAAAAAAAAAAAACGAAACGAAACGAAACCGTGTCGATATTGCGATTTTTACCGACCGAGTTCATCGTTCGATGAATTTTTATTCCCGGGTATCTCTGGCGAGGAGGAACGATCGGTAAACATCGAGGTAACATCGAGGTTTTTTTTTCGTAAAGTAACGTTGAAGTGGAGCACGATTGCTCACCGAGCGAGACACCTCATCCATTCTTCAAGTGGAATGAAAAAAACGTAGGATCGGCGTTCGTTGGCACGAAAGAGGCGAAGAAGGAGATTCATTCTCGGTATCGATCGAGGATGACGCGTGTACAATACTCCTCGATAACTCCTCGGAACCGAACCTCGTTTCTTTCTCTGTACCGAACTGTACAGCAAGAGATCGAGATAGATCCTCGAGGGACCAGCGACGACTCTCCTACCGTTGTCTTCTACCTTCTCGAAGGGATTTCCTTCCCGAACTTTCAACACGGGTCGAAGAACGGGTAAGAACGCTCTTGGAAAATTCTCTCCCTTTAAAACCACCCTGTGTATATCCTAGCCGAGTGGATGGGTAGGAAGGAATTAGCTGGAGGACGGGTTAAAGGATCACCTCGGTGAAATATATCCCGATACGCCGAGTAACGAGGGAGGAAAAATATTTACCGCGCGCGAGTAGCGATAACAAAGGATGAGGGTGAACGATGAATAATGCATATTCGATGGAGCATCGCGAACTAACCCCCTCCCCCTTTGCGTTCACCGCCATTCGCGAGCCCTTTTGTGCCACGGTCCAAGCTCGAGGGCCACCGTTTTACGAGGGCGTCGCGCGTTTCCGTACGTTTCCTCTCGTAAAATACCGCACTCTCGTTCTTAAACTTCCGATCGAGAATGGCTCCGTTCGATTAGATTGGATCGAACGCAACCCTCCATTAACATTTTATTGTACACCGGCGTTTTCGTACCGCCTTTCCTACCTTTTAAAGGTAGCGAGGACAATTTTCACGAAACGACCGTTTCTTCGACGACGATCGACGATCGACGACGACTCGCCACGAAACGTTTCGATCGAGTCGAAAGGAGATCGTTGCCGGGAAGGGTAAAATTCGTGGCGCGATAAATCTCGAATACGCGTTGACGAGAATTGGCGTGGAACGATCGATCGATCGATAGAACCTTTTTCTTGTTGTTTGATCGTTCAAAATTCACGACACCGTTCTCTTGTCGGAGGATTTTTACATAGGAGGAACATGCATACCAGACGTAAGAAGAAATTTCCGCCTAATTAATACATGTGTGTGTGTATGTACGTATGAGATGTCGATTTGTTCGTCTCGTTGTACGATAAACTTGGGGTATACTGGCTATGGTTTTACAAGTGGAAATTATACGCCTTATAAAATTCGAGATTATTCGTGAAACTTCAAAAAGTTTATCTTCTTTTTTTTCGAACGAAGCTCGAGCGAACGATTTGAACGCGGCTTCCCTCGAATTCCCGCCGCGTGTTCGTAGCTTGAGATGTTCTCACGCTACGGGGACGAACCGATCCGTTGTCGATAGCTCGCCGATCATAAATTTCGGTCGACGAGAATGCAGTGGGAATAGCCACTCGAGCTTTCCCTTTCCCTTCGCCGTCCTCGCAAAAAAGCGAAGCGTGGCGCGCGAAGAAATGTGTCCACTCGATGCTCGCAATCTTTCTCTCGTCGCTTTCTTCTTCGACGTCCTTCGATGATTTGACGTAGAAAAAAAAACGAATTACCAATTTATCAAAAGAAAAAAAAAGGTATGAAAATTTATGATGAAGTTTCGACAAAATTTTCAACGACCAATTTAATAGATGCAAATCAACGAAGCACAATGTATCGCTCCAAATATTTGAATCTCGAATAATGAAAACCGATTCGAATATTCGAACGAAAGAAATCGAGTCCGAAACGACGCTTCACGCGGGTACAAAATCCAGATATTATACCTATCTATAACAACACGTTGTTCAAGCGCTCGATATTGTCAATTTCCTTTGCCCGGACAACGAACAGCGCGACGATAAAACACCTCGAAGACTACTACTCGGGGTGTAACCCGCGGATAAAAGGGGAAAGTTTTCGCCGAATGGCCGTTGGACGTTTCCTTATTTCGTGCGACACGCCGCACCTCCGTGGATGAACTCTCGTTTCTATGGCGGAAGCAACTTGGGGAGGGGGAAGGGGTTGGAATTGCGCTCCGTTCTTCTTAATGCCTCGACACAAGGGGTTATAAAGTTTTGCGAACCCCTTTTTCTCGCTCGCCTGTCCACGGCTGCTACCGAGGCTAGCTACCATCGGCTAGCTGGCTTGGAAATAATAAAAAGAGACAGGAGAGGGGAAGGGAGGAAGGGGGAGCGGATGAGAGCGTCTCCAAGTTTGCCGATATCGTAAGAAGGCCGATGCCCGTCACCCCAACTTTTCCTTATCTTTATCGGTAAACAATGTTCACCCCCCTCTCTATCCCATCGAACGTCCTTTTCTTTTTTTCGTTTTTTCGTTCTCTCGCCCCTTCGTTTCCCTCTTCCTCCGTTTTTCTTTTCTCTTTTCGTTTCTCCGTTCATCGTTCCTCCACCCTTTCAGGATTCAATTATCCTCTGCCGCGTCACTCGATGAAACGACATCCAACGGTTTTTAATTAACGGCGTTTAAAAATTTATATCGCGTCTCCGATCGCGGTTGAACGGTACCGATTGATATCCTAGGAAAGGAATGCGAGTTTGTTTCGTAAACTTGCCGCTCTCCCTCAACGGGGTTGCGTTTTGCCTCCTGTTTCGACACGAGTTTCAACCTACCGAATCGTGCGAATCGTTTATCTTTAGAAATATTTGTGAAAAAAGGGATCAGAGAATGTGCGAAAGATACAATTTCGAAAGAAACGATTCTCTCGTGAAATGGAAGAAAATGGAATAACAGAATCGTAATTCTAACGAGATTAAACGTATTCGAATTTTCTAACATCGTCTCGATCCCAAATAATATTCCTCTCCCCCTTTCTCCTCGAACATCGGAATCGACTGGAAGAAACGATTGAAAGAAACTCTTTTAGAAGAATTTTACAAACTTTGTCAACATCTTTATCGTTCTCCGTTGAGAAGAAGCGTGGAATATAGATCGGCCGATACAAGGGTTTATATATATTTGGCGCTTGGAAGATGCGGACGCTAATTATCGGGTTAATCGACTGTTTCCAACGATTTACGCATCGTTCGAGGCGAGTGCATCGGTGCTCGAATCGAGTCGCTACATCACAACATCCAGTCCGTTATCGCGGGGAAACGAAATTGGCAGACGCGAATTTTCGCGGTAATTGGCTACGGCCGAACTCTCGCCCGCTCGCCCATTCCGCTCGCTTTGCCCGCTCTCTGTGCTCTATATTATTTAAACGTAATTTATAGGGGGGAGGAGGCGGGAGGAGGCGCAAACGCTTTCACGGGACGGTGACTAATTATGAGTTTCGAGCGATCCAAGTTTCGAGCGGCCAGTTTCCCTTCTAACTTTATGCATCGATTTATTTTCCTTCCCTCCCCCTTCTTCTTTTCTCTCTCCACGATTAAATTTTACGAATAAATCGAGAAGTACACAAGAATGAATAACGTAATTAATTAAATTATGAGATTCGCGCGAAAGTGACCGCTTGTTTAAATTCCTTTTTTGAGATAGGAATTTTTTTATTTCGTCCGTGAGAAAGAAAGGGAAGAAGAGGGAAGTGTGCGAGCTCTGATTTCGAGAGATTAAATAAATAACGGGATTGCAACGGTTGCAACAGTTGGAAATGATGTTTCGCAATGATGATTCGTTTTGAAGAAGAAAGTTTCGATTTCGATTAACCTAGTTTCGAGGGGACCGATCTCTCGATCGATACGATTCATTTAAATTAATCCGATAAAAACTGGGAAAAAACTTTTCGTTATTGCGATATTTTTAAATAGCGGAAAATTGATTACAATTTTTTATCAACTATTTTTTATATTTTTTCATTTTCTGAAAAGATCGATCGAGCTGACGATAAAGGATCTCGATCTCTCGAGAGGAACGCAATATCTATTCTCTGCTAAGAATGCGATCGAAATATGAGCATCGCTCTGATATTTCTCGAGTCGTTGCGCGAAACGGCCGTATGCTTTGTACACGCATCTTGCGACTTTCGATTGTGACGCGACTCTGTGAGAAGAAATCGCGCGCGTCCATGTTCTCCTTTATGCTCTCGCAAGAAAAAAGGAGAATTTCCTTCTTTTCTTTCCCTCATCGAGCTCGCGAGATTCCAGCTGGGAATCGTTGCGAAATTCGCATTTTAATGGAGCAGCCGAGGATCGAAAGATGCTCCTGTTGGTCGCCGGTTAATGGCGTCCGTTTCAAACTTTGCCACTCCTCGTTCCAAGATTAATCCTCCTCCTCCTCTTCCTCTTCCTCTACGAGAGAAGAGAGAAGCGGATAATTTGATCAGTCGAGAAAAATATGAAATTGCATTTTAAACAGCAATGTTCTCCGCTTCCAAAAACCACCTTCCAAAAATCTTAGGTACCTATCTTCGAAGATATAACGATAGGGATTCAAAGTTGTCTGCATTTTTATCGTAAAATTAAAATTTCCTTTCCCTTTTGAACTCGAAGAGGAATGAAATTGCATTTTGAAAGAGCAAATAAAAGGTATCTCGAGTTCGACTTCGTTGTGATATTGCGATCGAACGATCGATCGAATAGGTAAAAAAAAATTCATCGATAATTATTAATCGAAACGTTTATAGGACGCTCGTCGAAACGCAAATCTCGGCATTTACAACATTCGATAATAAACGCGAGTTAATTGCAATCGTGATTTGAACATCCATTCAACTTCCCCCCGAAGGGCTTTATTCGTTCCGCGGCCAACGACCAAGCGTAGAAAATACAATTTCGATGATATTGCACGCAGGAATCCGAGAGGCTCGTCGATCTCTCTCTCTCTCAATAATTTATTTAACCGGTGCGCACACTTGTCTGTTTAACGCGTAATCGCGTTTCTAAACCGGCTCTCTATAAACCGTTGAACACGCATTCCCAGAGAATCTCATTTTCCAAAACGAGAGAACAAATACTCCAAAAAACTATCCAAATTTTCTCTCTCTCTCTCTCTATCTCTCTTTCTCTCGAGGCATCGATCCATAAACAATTTGGCGGCCAATTAAAAATCCACGATGCAAAGAACCTTCCATCACGAATCACGATCCCAGGAAGCGCGCAATCTAATTACAAGTCGAAAAGTCGCGAGACGCGAGGATAAAAATGGAAAAGAGAACTCGGCGGAGAAAGGAAAAAGATGGGAGGAGGGATGAATTGGAGCGCGACGCCCTCGAGTTCCGAGGCAAAATACGATACGAGGCCCCGTCGTTCCGCTTCGTGGTTGATTCGACGCGAATGCCGATCGGGTTTGCACGCGTGTAAATCTGGGCGTAGCAACGCGCGTAGATCCCCCCTCCTACCCCCTCGGTAATTTTGATTACAAGTCGCGACGCGAACGAGGTCGTGGCACGGCACGAGGGGAATTCGCAAAGGGCAGTCACGTGTAATAGCCACTCGAAATCCACGGGGCCTGTGTTAACGTTTGCGCCCTCCCCCAGCTCGGCTGGAAAGAGGTGGAGGAGGAGGAGGAGGGGGAACACGCGTTCGATACGACACGCCACGATTCGATCTTCGACTTTTCTCTCCCGTCTTTCCCCCATTCTGCCTCGTTCGCCGCAAGAGGGCACGAGAACGGAGATATAACGGGTTAACTCGTCGCTTTTGACGAAGGAGGGAAGGTTGGTCGTTGAAGGCGGCCGATGCCGGTAATTACAGCGCCGGTACACTCGGTTGAAGCACTATCGAGCCCCACTTGTGGGGAGAGCGACGAGTGTCGTTCGACGCGAGACGCTTTCCAACGTTGCGAGAATTTCGAAATAGTTGCGCGCTTCGACATTGTTGCGACGAGCAACGAGCTCGCTTCCTTGAATCTTGAACGAGAGAGAGAGAGAGAGAGAGAGAGACTCGTGATTATCTTGGAGCATTGTTGGCCGAAGCTCGTAATTGCTCCGCAAGCGAACGTTCGCAAGATCATCGTGTACCGCTCTATCGCGATTTTGCGCGTGGGTGTTCGGCCGTTAATCACGGCCGAGAATTCACAGCTCGTACGAGGGCGATAACGACTGCGAATTGCCCGTTCACGGTTATTAAAACGGCCGATCGAACGATCCAAGCGTATTACGATTCGCGGTGGACGCGAATCGCGTGGTTGTGCTCCACCGTGAAACGATGCTGCACGCCCGATTTCGCGGCCGATTCGAGTCGAACCTCTGCTACTTTGCGTGCTACGTTGCATTTTATCGAAACGATTTACGTGCCCTTTGCCCTTGTTCGTTCATTCCATCCTCAATTTCCCGTTTCTTTCTTCGTTTCGATCTTACGGAGAACGAAAGTCTTCGGCAATGGAGCGGCGAATTATAAAAATCCACTTGGAGAAAGAAAACAAGCTGGAAGAAGATTATTCTTTGACGAACGAACGATCGGAGAAAGAGATATTCTTCCTTCGCCCAACAACGGATTTGAATAAAAATAATAACGCCGTAATTTCGTATGCAAGTTTGCACGCGACGTTTCGTAATTTTCGAATCGTGAAACCGTCCCATGATTTTTGATATCAGCTCGGCCATTCATCGCGGGGTGAATTAGTGGCTCGAATAAGAGTGGAGTCGAGCGATTAAACGCGGGGGAGTAAAGTTTGCGAGGAGTTATCGCGTTATCGAGGAGAACGTTTCGATTCTCCGCGGCGCTAATTAATTTCGACGCTGGAGGATTAACGGACAAGAAATCCATCGATTATTACGCGAATTCCGCGAAACCGACATCCTCTTTTTCTCCCTCCCCTTTCTAATTAACGAGAAAATCGAACGAAGGGAAGGGAACGACGGGCGAGAGCCAATTAATCAGAGGTGAAAGCCGATCGATCCCTTCTTCCCCGTCAATTCCCCTTTAATCGTTTCCACAAACTTTTCTTCTTTCCTCGTTCGTTTGTTATTCGATTCGCCACGAATTTCGACGAAAACGTATCCCCGATATATAATAAATATAATAATTATTATAATAATTATAATTATTATAATAATATAAAATTATTATAATAAATATAATAATTTTGGAAAACGCCAAAACGAAGAAATTGAACGTTTCGAAGGGAGGAAACAGTTACGCGTGAGTCGTTAAGAAAGTTGGAACGATCAACGATCGGTTGAAAATTCGCTCGAGACGTGTACCGATAATGCATCAGGATCAAGGCGTTTAAGTATTCATCGCGAGGAAAGTTGGTCGGCTGGGGATCGAATAGGGGAGGGATTGGCGATGCATTAATTAGAAGCAATTGAACCGTTACACCGGCGATTAAGCAAACTATCGTAACACGTGAAAAGCAGGTGTTACGGTGACCGACACCGCTCGAGGCCAGATGCAAATTCCTTAATCGTTTTCGCCAAGTTTGCAGACACGCCGCTCGAGACTTGCACGATTACCGGCCGAATCGCCTTTCCACCCCTATATACTTTTCTCTTCGATTTATCGAGCGAACCGGATTCGCGGACAGTCAGTTTGATCGAGGCTGTTAAACTATTAATTCAAGTTAACTCGACAATGCAATTATCGAAAGTTCGATTCCTTTTCCTCCGTCCGTTTCGAATTCGATCGGAATCCGTGGAGGAGGAAGAAAAGTAGGGTAAGAAATTAATAGCGACCCCGATGGATGACCTTTAGATCGAAAAGAAGAGGAAGAAGAAATGGAAGTCGCTGCTCGAAATGTTTAATTCAACGTTCTTTCTCGAGGAAGCAAAGGAGGAAGGATGGTAAATAATCGATACGTCTCGTACGATTAGCCTCGTTCCTCGAGAACGAGAGGGGTGTTGCACGGAGGCCACGTCTTCGGGACGGGATACACGACTCGACGTGCGCGCAATGATTAATGCAAATGGCCGAGAGTGTTCACGGGGAGTAGTGTTCCCCTCCAAATCGATGCAGCCTCGTGCTTATCCCCTTAAGTTCCTCGGTTAGTTGCCGCCTTACTCTTCCTTCCGTCCCATTTGCCCGAGTGAAACTTGCCCGATTAAATCGCGTTCGGCGCTCGGCCCCGGTTTCCAGAGGTTGACGTAGCTGGAATTTCCAATGCGCTCCAATGTACTCAAAGATCTCGAACGAGTCGCGCATCCCGACCGATGGAAAGCATCGTTACTTTTCGATGAATGAAAAATTGAAAAAAAATTTCGACGACGAAAATCGCGCGACAAGATTCCGCGAGACAAGGATTTAAACTCGGCCTCGGATCGGCCAATAATCGGTCAAAGCGATTCTCGATTCGAGATTTTCGTGGCACGGTGAGCTCGCAATGGGATCTTTTGAAATCACCCTTTCGCCACGATCGCGAAACGGTAATTTTCAACCATTTCAACCACCCCGTGCACGATATTTTCTCGTGCGTCGATCGAGATCGTTCTTCTTTCTTCTCTTTTCTTTCCTTTTCTTTTTTCTTTTTTTTTTTTTTCCTCTTCTCCACCCTTCTCCACCCTTTCCTCTTTTGAATAGCAAACGTTTTCGATCCCTGCTATCAAAGATCGCTCCAACCTCGTTTCTCTTTCCCTCCTCTCCACTCGACTTCAAAGCGATCGGTCCCCTCGTTCACGCGTCAATCGTAACTTTATTTCCTTTCAACCAGATTTTTTCGCCACTGAAATCTGGACAACGTGTATATAAATAGCGTAGAAATCGTAGATACAGCAATTTCGCGAACAGTTCGAGAAACGAACCGATCGAATTCGTTTCGAATTGAAAAAAGAAGAAGAAGAAGAAGAAGAAGAAGAAGAAGAAAGAAAAATAAAAAGAATCGTTTCCTTCGAGAAATGCGTGGAATTTCGCGTTTTGATTTTCAAAATTTCGACAAATTCCCCGGACGGGATGGAAACAACGATTCGTAAGGGTTGATTGATAAGCGATCGTATCGCGACGCGTTTTGCGGAACAATTTATGGTTTCAGAAATTCCCAATGTGGAAAATCGTTAAACCGTTGTGATGCGAAACGAGCGGCGGCAATTTCGCTTTTCGCTTATTTTTCTCTTTGCACAATGAATATTCCAGTCTGTTATTGAGTTTCTGTGTGGATTTCAAAAGCGCGTTTCCAGCGCCCCAGCGTGGAAAAACGAGGTCGATACGAGAGATTGGATAAAATATTTGAGCTTTTCCATGGTTTTTTCAATCACTTTCCACCCGCCGCTGAACGTTATAACTCATTAAACTGACCGAAAATTCGCCCCTTCCCTCCCCCCTCTTCCATTGAATAAATATTTAACCTTGGAATCTCAAGGTCGAAAGCGCTGCTTCCGCTCGGATCTCTAAATACATATTTGAGAGTGAAAACCGTAGATGAAAGCTACGTTTCTATTCATGAATTCAATTGTGAAAAGTTGAAAAAAATAACACGGATGCACTCCCTCCGCCTTTTTCATCCCTTCTCAATCATTTCCCCTCTTCTCTAACGTAATTCAATCTCTCTTACGCGCGAGCACAAATGGATCGTGAACTGGCAACGCGAGTTTATTATATCCTCGAAAAATAGAAATCGATGAGAGTTTGTCCAAGTTTTAACCGCGGATTACGAACATCTGCTACGCGTTTTATCCTCCCTCCCTCTTCCATTTTTCCACCCCTTCTCTCTCTCTCTCTCTCTCTCTCTCCTTCTTGCAACACTTTATCCTAATTAATTAATCCGAAGAAGGCCACCCACTTCTTATTTACGCGTTGTAATTAACGCAAGCGTCGTAACAACCTAAAACCGTAACAGCCGCCTCCTCTCCTGGTAAGTAAAAAAAGCTCGAGGCGCACACCCTCGTGCTTATTTAATTAATATCTTTTCATTATACGCGTCACGGAGAAGAAAGAAAATTCGTAACCCGAGACTGGACTAAAATTGAACCGCTCTCCCTCCGCCTTCCTCCCTTCCACGATCCTTCTTCTTCTTCTTTTTTTTTTTTTCAACCCTCGATCGGATTTATCGTCAAGAATCGCGCATCGTCTTTTGGCACAAGTGTTTCGGCCTCTTTCTTGAAATTTTCCCTGCCTCTACACGTCGAAGATTAGGTTTCCTTCGTGGGATTTTGTTTCAGCTGCCCGATTTCGTTAGCCGATGAAAGGCGAAGAGTCGGTGAACGGCGGCCACGCGTTTTCAAATGGGATTACCATCGCGTTGCGTTTTAACGGAAGTCAGTTTACGTTCCCGGAATTTCACCCACTTAAACGTTAATGGAAAGGATCTTGTGGAAGGAGTATATATATATATATACGCGTTGATGTTCGAAATTGATTTAGTCAGGCACGTTGCCTCGAGATATTCGATGTTTGAAAACTCGAGTCAATTCTTATTCGAGAAGGAGGATATGGATCGATTCTTCGTGAATATTTAGATATTACGCGTATGAGCGAAGAATCCATTAAGTAATTAATAATAAATTTTCACGACTTTAATTGTTAACGTTCTTGGAGAATAATATTTTAGGGAGAAGTTACGTTTTATTCCTGCTTGCATAGAGGTAATGAGTATTTTTCTTAATAAAACAGAATTTTATCGTTACTTTTTTTCTCTATTGTTATCAAGTATTAAAATTCCATCGTCATCGAGTATATTAAATTATATTAAAAATCCGAGATGGAAGGTTAATCGTGGGAGGAACATGTTTATTTTCCAAAGCACGAACCTCGAAACGAGGATTCCTATTCTATCTTTCTCAGAGAGGGGCTCGTCTTCTTGGATGTTCCTCGAGTCTTGCGACAATTTTTATCCGAGGAGGAGAGTATAAATCGATTCGAGGAAATATTTAGATTATGAGAAACACTAAGAGAAGAATTCACTAAGTAGCTAATTAATGAAGTAATAATAATAAATTTTCAGTATTTTAATTGTTAACGTTCTTGGAGAACAATTTTTTATAAGCAAATTAGCTTTTTATTTTTAAAAGCTTTCTTCTTTTTTTCTTTGCCTCTATAACTCATCTTTAAGGTTTTGCATTACCACGATCCATTACGATAATTTATCTTTACTTTGCGTAAAAGTCATAAATCAGCTCGAATCCTTCCTCAACCGAGTATCAAAATTCGATCTCCATCAAGTGTACCAGTAAAATCGGAGATTTCATGGAAGCTTAATCGCGAGAGGAGCGTAACCATCCTCTCCTATCCTATCTTCTCCAGGAGAGGAGGGCTCCATCTCCGTCTTGGACGATGTTCGATGTTCGAACGATGGTTGCAACATCCCCGATTCGTCGACGCTCCCCGTTTCATCAGCCTTGCCCCGACGCGGCTCCATATATCCTAGCGTCGAAGGAGAAACGGCCCAAGCAAACCGGCCAATCGATTCCTCGTTACCTTTGATTTTCCACTTAGCTAACACCGGTTTGCGGCGCGCCACCGACGAGCCCGAGATTCCTGTTTCCTCTCCACGGGCCCGAATTAAACGGGCTTCGAAATCCGAACCAGAGGGTGCGGTTCATTTTTATCGTCCAGAAGTTGATCGAGGAATAGCAATTTTTTTAAACGTGAGAGTTGTATATCAAATGTCACGAAACGACGCTGGCGCGATACGTTTCATCTCGAGAAAGTCAACTTCTTCCCCGTTTTTGTTGGATCTTTATTCCCTTTGAAACGCAAAAGGATTGCACAAAAGGATGGATGCAAGGACGGAAGATTTTAAGTGCAAACACTTCCCTTTTCGAACCGGGGAATTAGAGATATGCTGGATCTTCATTTTCTCGGTCGCGAAACACAAAAATACAATTTATAAAGTGTAATTTTATTCGTTCACGAGTGTAATAATAAAATAAAAGCGGAATATATTACGCAATCAGAACGAACGTTGTAATCTAAACGATCGACACGAAAAAGAAAAAAAAAAAAAAGAGTATTCATTCTCTTTGCGGGGACGAGAAATCGAAAAAGATAATCGGATAGGGAAGATCCCGTCTCTGCGAGAATAGGATAGAATTTTAAACGAAACAATTGCGGAGGAACGGACACGAGAACCCCGAGCGGCGTAGATAAACGCGTTTTACCCGGCGTTTCTCGTTGATTTCATTCCCTCCACTGATGGAAGATCGTTACCTGGCATCAACAAGACTGTAATTCTTCGCTCTGGCGAAATTCGAGCCGGTTAAGGTGGTGAGCGTAGAGTAGAATTCTGTTATTCTCTCGTTTCCTTCTCTCGTTTTGCTTCGGTATTCCACAGCCCGAGGAGGGCTGGAAAAAGATTGAGAACGCTTTTAGAGAGAGCTCTTTCGCCTGTCCGTAACGCAATTAACGTTGCTCCGTTAATTCGTCGTGTTTCCTCGCCTTTCTTTTTTTTCTCTCTCTCTCTCCTTTTTCCTTTTTTGTTTTCCTCCCCGGGTTACCAGAGGAAACGACGTTTCTGGACAAGAAGGAACAGGTTCCCTTATATATATATATATATCCGATTCGATCTTTACAGTTTCGAGTCTCGATGTAGCGCGGAGTTGGACGTCCAAGTAGCAAGGTCCATCAGACGCGAGTTAGGAAAAGCGCACGATCCCCTGGATTTGAGTAATTCGAGAGAAACAGTTGGCAAAGAAGTTTACCCGGTTTACTTTGCTTAGCAACTTCGTAAACAAGTTGACGAGTGGATGTTTAAGCAAAATGGTTTCTTGAATACGCTCCCGGATAAGGAGACTATCCTTATAAGGAGAAATCTTTGTCAACTGTATCCACGCGTCAATCTCGATTCGAAATTTCGAGCAACGAAATGGAACCCTTCTTGTTCCACTTAGCAACTATTTTATTAGAAATTCCAAGGACGGGGAGAAAGTGGAGGGAAATGGAGGATATTCCGCATTCCGATTCCGCGCCGTGAGAACACGTGAGATCCGATTTGGAAACGAAACGTTAACCGAACTTAATGCAACCGTTTCGATGCGGAACAACCTCGTTTCCCGAGATTCTCCTATTTTTCGGTGAAATTAGACTGCACGCGTGTTTTTCTCTCCCCCTCCCTTAGCTTTTTAGCTTCTCACGCGAATAGAAATTCTATTGGATAGCCGAAGAGCAATTAGTAGCGATCCTTTTATTAAATTTTCGTCTCTTTGGAAACGGGGACGGGAAGGTGGGAAGGTCCAAGCTTCTCGTGACTCGAATCGAGAACACGGTATTCCTGCGAAAAACAATTTCTTTAAACTGTCCTCGCAGTCGTGGCAAATGCTCGTTTCGACTCGCAACCGAGTCAAAGAAAAAGAAAAAAGAAAAAGGAAGAAGAGAATGAAAAGAACGAAAAAAAAAAAAAAAAAAGGAAAAAAAAAAGAAAAAAAACAAAAAAAAAAAAAAAAAAAGGATAAAAAAATCTCATCGCGTGCATTTTTAACAGATTCACCGCGAGACGGATGTTTGCAGCTCGTTATTAAGCGGCACGGAAGAAAGAGGCGTCTCGCGAGACGCGATTCCATTTTTCAGCCAGAAGTTCCGCTTTCGCCGCGAACAATCATCCCGCGAGTATTTCAGTAACGAACAGAGAGCACAATAAAGGCCTCTTTTTCACCACCGCACCGACGTACGAAAAGCAACAAGGAGACGCGCACACAGACAGAGAGAGAGAGAGAAATAAAAGTATCGAGCCGTTCCACGATGCGTAGAAATGCGCATCACGCGCGTTGCACACGTATCTCCGTCATTTTATCATTAACTCGCGACAGAAGGAATTCTTTTGCCCCATTCGCGAATTCAATTTTGAAGGTAACGGTAATGATAATTTTCTTCCCTTTTGTCGCTCGTTTCTTGGGAATTTTCATCGAAGATAAGAAAATAAATGCAAGCGTTGCGCATTTTATCATCGACTCGGCAATAGGAAGAATTCTTCTCGTCACGTGATTCGTATTCGATTTGTGAATTTCCGTTAAACGTTTAACTTGATATTTTCCCTTCCTCCTATCGTTCGTTTCTTGAGCACTTTTGAGAATGCAAGAATCATATATTCATCGTCATTATGTAACTCGCAAGAAAGAATTCTTCTGGAATTCGATAACCCTTATCAAATTTAACTTGATAATGATAATGATATCTTCTCTTCCTCCTCGTTCTCGAGCACTTTCGAGAATCATGCGCGTTCATTTTATCATTATATAGTTCGCAATAGGAAGAATTCTTCTGGAATTCGATAACCCTCATAAAATTTAACTTGATAATGATAATGATATCTTCCTTTTAACGAAAATTTTTAAGAGTCACCCGCGTTTCATTATCATTTAATCATTATATTATATTTTTTTGATCAAGGAACTCGATAACCCCTATTAAATTTAACTTGATAATGATAACTTTCTTTTATCGAGAACTTTCGAGAATCACTTGCGTTTCATCATCATTTCATTATTATACAGCTTGCAACAGGAAGAATTCTTCAAGGAACTCGATAACCTCTATCAAATTTAACTTGATAATGATAATTATACCTTCCTCCGAGAATTTTTAAAAGTCACCCATATTTCATTAATCATTATATTAAATTCTTTTGATCAAGGAACTCGATAACTTCTATCGAGAACTTTCGAGAATCACCTGCGTTTCATCATCATTATGTGCTTGTAAGAGGAAGAATTCTTCAAGGAACTCGATAACCCTCATCAAATTTAACTTTCTTCTATTTTTAAAAATCATCCACGTTTCATTATCATTTCATCATTATGTAGCTCGCAACAGGAAGAATTCTTTTCATCAACCAACTCGTTAAACCCTATCAAATTTAATAATAACGATAACCTCCTTCCTTCTCCCGTTCGTTTCCCGTGCACACGAGATAAGAACGAGAAAAAACGAAACGCAAGGGTGACGCATATCCGGAAGAATATCTCGACTTCCCTTCTTCCATTCGTTTTTCCGAATATTTTTCTTCCCTGGAGGAAAGAGAGGGAGGATAACAAAAATTCGAGAAAATAAAAGGGGAAAGGGAAAGAAGGTTGGAATGCTGGCTTCAATTTGGGCCCTTGCTTATGATAGCACGGTAATGCGGCGGTAATAAGAGCAGGCATGTGGAGAACAACGAACGGAATTGTTAAGCGCAACCCCCTTCGAAGACGACATGGGAAGAGCCTCGGATAAAGTGTCCTCATTGTCGGATATATTCCGGCGCTCATTGTTCAGATATTAAGGCGAGGAATTGTTTCATAACTTCCAATCTAGAATCCAAATAGAATATCGAGAATACCGTCCTTCTTTTCGCTTTCAACAAAACTTCCTCCCGTTCTAACGCAACTTCTCTTGCGTCATATCCTTCCTTCAAGGATTTCGTTTCCTCAAGGAAGTGAAATCTTTTTGTCCGAAAAATTTTTGGCCAACTATTTTTTTCTCCTCGAAAGGCCAAGTTTCTCGAGCAGCGAGAGAAGCACGAACGAGG
Organism: Apis dorsata; assembly: GCF_000469605.1. Taxonomy (NCBI): domain Eukaryota; kingdom Metazoa; phylum Arthropoda; class Insecta; order Hymenoptera; family Apidae; genus Apis; species Apis dorsata. The sequence goes on along the minus strand of NW_006263864.1, from coordinate 507,299 downwards.
TAATTTTTGCGAGGGGGAAAGAGGGGGGAAATATTTTCGCGAGAGAAAGAAGTCGAGGTGAACGTGGCGGTGACGTGGACACGCTCGATACAGAAAGGGTGGAGTCGAAGGGAGGGGGAGGTGTGGACGATCGGAGGCCGATGATGATGAGGAGGGGAGAGAGGGAGGATATTTGCGACGTTTCCACTGGGACACGAGGCGTCACTCGTCGCCAGATTTCCCGTGGCGGCCGTACTTCATCCAAAATTACCGGCGAACCACGTCCACCTGATTCAACCCAAGCCTCTGCTCAACCGCTCCGTCGACAGGACTAACACGTTCGAAATTAGACGCGGCAAACGCGCGAAACAGGAATAAACCGTTCTTCGAAGATGGAAAAATCTTGGAGAAAATCTTGGAATATTCTTGGGGAGAAAAGAAAAGAAAAGAAAAAGTGATTCGAGATTCGTTCGAGAAAGCAATATCCTTTCGTACAATTCGTAGAACGGGTATTCGACGGGAATGTCTGCGAGCTTTGATATATAAAAAATCTCGGGGGGGAGGAGGATAAAGAGTAAAAAAAAAATGTTTAAACCGCAGCGATACTTGGGCCAAAGAACAGTAGGCGGTCGATACCGGTCGAGAAAATAGTAATTCGCGAGGTTTTATCGGCGGAACGAGTCGTTCGAAGGGGGAAAGAATCGGTGAGGGGACTTGTTTCGCGGTACTGGTAAATGGAGCGAGCAAGCCGAAAGAACTCGTAAAGAGATTTTGCAAAACGGAGGGAGGGAGACAAGGA
>NW_006263864.1:488492-506316 GCF_000469605.1 Apis dorsata | reverse complement strand
GAAAGAGACGTCTCGACTCGCCATTTTGTCGGCAGTTTTGACAGAAAGTGGAGGAGGGGGGAAGGAGAGGTGCAAAGGGCGAAAAAAAATCGACGTTTCATTCCGTGAAATGAGAGTTTTGGAGGGACGCGGAAACGGGGAAAAATTGTTGTTTCGAGGGACGTCGCGGGAATTGTAAAGGATGGGGAGCGGGTAGAAAGGGTGTGTGATTGTAAAAAACGCGCGCAAACTTCTGCTACGATGAAAATTAATGTACCGAGAGGAGAGCGCGCTTCGTCTCTATTCGAACAACTCTCTTCTCCTTGATCCCGCCGCTTCTTCCTCTTCCCCCCTCATTTTCACCGTCGAGAAATATTAATCTCGAAACGGAACGAACCTCCGATTCTCGACACCGCGCCGTGGATCGAAAATATCCAAGTTTGACTAGAGTGAAAGGGGGAGGGGAAAAATCGAGATTCCAGTTTGCCCTGCGCAGTTTTCTTTCATCGTCGTATTTCTTCTTCTTCTTCTTCTTCTTCTTCTTCTTCTTCTTGCAACGAAAAAAGGGAAAAAAATTAACTCGAGGCCCTTGCCAAATGATAATTCACGAATTCGATTCGGTTAGCCGGTAATCGAATTACGATCGAGGAGGCGCTTGCCTTGTAGAAACATTTCTTCCGGCTTGTGTCTCTCCTCCCTCGAAAGAAACGAACGAGACAAAGATATCGGCTGGTGGGAGGAAAAGTTTGCGGAAGAGGGCTAAAGCGAGGACGCTTGCCTTTTGCCAAAATGAAGAGGAGGAGAAGGAGGACGGCTCTCGAGGACGGGAACAAGACGGTCGGATCGATAAATCATCTCGTCGATCCCATCGATCCAGTCTTCGTCTTCCGTCGAGAGTTTTGCATCGAGGCGAAAATGAAAAGGATGAAGGGATTTTTAAGATTCTTTTGATGACTTTGACGCGGCTCCTCAAATTGATTGCAAGTATTAGATACCGCTTCGATTCGCGTCAAATAGGATTATCCGTCGAGAGATTTGATCAAAGAGTTCCATTTTAATCGAAAAATTTGTCCGAGCAGAGAGAGAAAGAGAAAAGAAACGATGACGAATTCTTCACGCGTGGCTGTCCTTGATGAGATTTTTCGTAACTTTAAGCAAGAAAAAAAGAATATCGCTAATTTTGTCATGAATTTGTTTTTCCACGCGAGAGAAATCCGTGTCCGTGAAATAAGAAAAGAAATAGTCATCGTAAAACACGGTATATTTATGAGGTATTTTTCTTCTCACGAATTTTTGAACGACGACATAAAACGCGTGTTATAAGATGCCTGGACCAAGGGAAAAAAATTAGAACTTTATCCTCGTCGAGAGGATAAAGTCTAGGAGAGAAAGAAAGTGGAAAGATCTCTTCTTTCTCGTGCAATTTTCTTTTACAGAAATTTTTTTCCTGCATTATGAAATAACATAAATGATTCGAAAAAAGATTCTGATTCGAGGCTAAAGAAAGAGCGAATCGAAAGTATTTTGTTGTACCTTTAAATCCACAGATTTCGAATTAAGGAAGACGAACAACGTGGCCAAAAATTTTGTCTATTAAGGGATGAAAAAAAAAAAAAAATACAATCGGTTCTATCCCAAGAAAATTCCACAAGAGTCGAAGAGCATCGAAGTCGATAAGTTTTTATTGATTTCGAGAAAAAGTGGCGAATAATTCTTGATCTCCACTCTTTTCTTTTCTCGATGGCCCGCCGATCGGTGAAAAATAAGGGGTGAAAGGAGAAATATATATCCCTCTGCGCGGCAATGTCCCCCTTAGCTGTAAGTCATAAATACGGACGAGCAAGTTTTTCCAAAGCGAGCGAGCTCCTCCCGAGGGGAAAAGTTGGAAAGTAACCGCTCGTTACGTCCAATCTTTCTTTCCGCCCGAGCTCGATTGAATGGGAAAGATTAAAGTAAAGATGGGGATCATCTACATGGGGCCCCTTTCGATCAAATCCGAGATGGTATCTCGATTCTCTCCTTCATATTGGGAATACCAACGAGTAAACCTCCCGAACATTTTTTACTTTTCGCTTCTACTAATTCGGTTTCTCGATCCAACCTTATCGATTAACACGAAACCGATCCAGAAATTTAATTTCATTTTCCGCGCATCTTCTATTATTCCATCGTCCATTATATCCCGAATATCCCTAATTGCTAACGCCACGAATACGTGTACACGCGACACGCCGCTGTGACTACGTGATTACGACGTATAATTATGCCATTCGCTTAATATAATATCCTAATCAGCTCGGTGCAATGCATTAGCGCATCGATCATCGAGAAACAAAAATTGCGTGCGTTTCTCCTGTACGCGATATTCTCGTAATAAACAGTCCTTAATATTCGAACAATATTTCCACACCGTTACTATATTTCTTGTTCACATTTCTTTTTCTCACGAGGTTATTTCGTTAACAATTCTTTACCAACTCGAATTCATTGCGCGCAACGTGCGATATTTATTGCGATAATTTCGCACGTAACTCGGTTGTACGTTCTCGCTTCGATCGTATCCCGATTCCTGTACCGAACTGTATCGATGAAACCCGTTTAAATTGACTTCTAATTGACCGTGGGAAAGATGAGAAGTCCGGCGAGTGTCTTTCAACGACTCTATCCCTTTCTATCCTTCGAAAGCATTCGTCTATTACCTTCTCCGATCTATCTCAAGCGTAATTTCACGTTCTACGAATTTTCTCTTACGCCTTTCTTCTGATTACATTTAAGCTGAAGATTCAAACTCCGCAGATCCCTCGATACATTCCTTCGATTCCTTCGCATCGATCTTCGCACGAAATCTTCGCAAGATCTCTTAATTCGATAATTCGATCTCGATGCGAACGGTGATTTCTCAAAGGGGAAAAATTCGCGTGGCGCCCCTGGCGAAGAAGCGGCGTTTCGGGGAGGAATGGGCGGAGGATGTTTGCGGAGAAAAGTCAACCGGCATATCCGGTGTACTCGGGACTAATGACGCGACTGAGGACATTTGTACGTGTCACGTGCAGCTTCCGCGGCGGAGAGAGAGAGACAGAGAGAGAACTATCGGGCCCGCGCATTAATAATGCACCGGTGGCTTCCGGTCGACGGACACAAATGGGCCGACGATCGTCCCAGGTAACCGCGGCAAGCGATCCGCCTGCATATTTCATTTCGACTCGAACTGGAATCGAGAGGTCCATAAGCCGGCCGTTCGACGATACGTCACCCTTCGAGGATCCAAGATCGACCGCCTCCTCTCGAATTTTTTTCCCCTCCCTCATTCTCTCTCTCTCTCTCTGTCGAGAGATTCTCTTCTCGAGAAAAATCTCTCGGGATTCGAGATGTTTTCCAAGATTTCCTTCCAATTCTCCCGCTATAATTCCGTTAAATAATAGAGTTTGTACACGTTTCTTGTTTACCAGGGTCCAAATACGCGAAGTAAAGCGAAGCGGGGGAAAAAGGATTGGATCTAACTTGAGATGAATTATTTCGACAAGTTGGACAAGTTTGACGCGTATAAAAAAAAAATTGTTAAAAGTTTTTCAGTCCCCTGGTAATTTGAATTGCATCGGTTAAAATCTTTTCTAAGAAAGTTTCTAATCATCAAAGCAGCATTAACATTTAACTATCGTTGAATATCGATTTCGATCAGTATCTCTTTCAATTCCCATTCGCAGGTTTAAGATAAATGCTTAAAAAAAAGAAAAAAAAGCGATACTTTTACTCTTTTCTTCTCGATCAATCGCAACTTCTTCTCAAATTTTGTTTACCCGGCAAACTAACCCTCCCTAACTTCTCCTAAAGGATACACCTACGCTTCTCTCCTTCTCTCCACTGTCTACCTGCAGACCTCGAGCTAAACGAGCCAATACAATCAATCCAGCCGTTTTTCAAAAACACATCGAATAAATTTCCACCCGAACGGATGGAATTCCCTTCGATCGATGGGAACGGCGCGACTTATTCGAAAAGATCGAATGCCCCGAATGTCGCTCGAGCCCGCAACGTGTAAATATTTAACCGTACCGGTGAACCGTCGACTCCTCGATTCGTACGTGTGTGTACCATTCGTTCCCCGGCGGAGGGAGGAGAGGGGGACAAGGGGCGGAAAGCTGCGCGGGATTTCCGAGATTCGTGGTAGACCGGATCCGTGGTAGACAATGCCAAGGGAGCCGAACAAAAGGACGAATGCGCGGATCTCGGCGGGTTGGATGGGATGCGTCTCGAAGCACCCTCGACAAGGGTTGACCGAATCCCTGAATGGACGCAGCCGCGTTATCGCACACACACACGCGCGCACAGGGAGAAATTCAACTGGAAGGAAGCTCCTCTTCCTCGTCCGTAGCTACGAGCGATATTTTGAGATGAGAAAGGAGAGGAAAACGATCCTGATGATTCGAGACCGATTTCCCATTGATCGATAATTGATTATAATTATTGTATATTCTCTGAGCCGGTATAATCGGAATTACAGCCTCCCCTCGTGTATCGCGATATCGGTTGATAGGAAGGATAGAATTGCGCGAATGTTAACGAATCCTAGCGAGTTTTGCTCGAAAGCAGAATTAATTGATTTCCGAGAAATAATAATCTGGCGATACTCTCATCTCCTACTTACAATTTCATTTTGTCCCGATCTATCTCCCCTCCCCCCCCATCGTTATTAATTCCCTCCCGTTGTTATCCGTGCGCGTTAATGGAGGGAAATACGGAGGGAGGCGGATATGGAGTTAATGGATCTTTGAATTTTACAATAATTTTCGAAGGGGAATGTTTTTTAAATGTCGATCGACTCGTATCGTTCGCGTTTCATAGGCGGAGAGACGGACAAAGTTGATCGAGTTATCGAGAATTCATTCGGGATTGTATTTTCTTGCCAACTTTGGGAACGAGCACCGATTAACCCGTGTAAATTTGATGTCGGCCACTTTTAAACGAAACCATGGTTAATTACTTCCGCTCGCTCGGTGTAATTAAAATATTCCGCGTATCCTACCTCTATCGCTTTTGATGTTCCACAACTGGCTGGCTGGCCGGAAATTCGGTGAGCACACGTTCTCGCCCCCCCGGCCACCACCTCCATATTTTCGCGTTTTTCGTGTAACGAGGGATGATGCTCCCGTATTAATCCCAAAATAACCCACTTTGTTACCAATTCGTGGCCACTTCCGCCGGATAAATATGCTTGATCAATTTCCCGTCACAAAGGTAGCGAGCCACGTTTTTCCTCGTTTAACGAATTAACCCGATCGAACTCCTCTTTCGCCTTTAACCGACCGAGAATCATTTTTGTCCTTATTTTATTCTAGTCTGAATTATCGTAGGGAAGGGGGGAAAAAAAAACTCTTGTCAGCTCTTGGATTATCCGCAATAAAAAGTATCCGCAATAATCGCGTCTCGATAAGCGTCGATTCAGGAAGCGTCATTTCGGATTCAAAGATAGAGAAGTTCATCGATTAATTGCCGCGGGAAAGGAGCAATTGAAAAACACGAGGAGATTATTGTAAATCGAGGAAACTAGCAATGTCTCCGTCGAGGGAATATCTTCTCTTCTTGTTGCAATTCGATGGGCGGTCGCCGGTTGAAAAACCGACTGAAATTGTCGCGGCTCGTAAACTCGCAACGAGCCGTTATAAAACGAACCGACGATCGATGGATATATATTTTTTTTTTCCGCGAAATAAAAATTCTGAACTCAGAGACGGGTGAATCCGGTCGAATTATAGCTCGAGCCACGATAAAGCGCGAGATGAGATCGTTTACTGTTCACTGGTGGAAACAAGTGAAAGAGACGCTTATTTTCACACGCGTTTTTCGTTTCTGTCACGTACATTAATCCAAAATTCGACGATCTGAGCCTCGATGCGTTAATGTGGAATCCAGACGATTTCTAACGTATCGATATAATATAAAAATTCTTTTATTCCTCGTTTAATACGCAATTTGTAACGAGTAGTTTAATTCATAAATGTAATTTTGTATGTGCGAATTAATAATAATTGTACGAATAAGTTAGACACGTTATAGACATATTGATATTATAATCGAAATAATTAAGTTTCGATGATATTCAAACATTTAAATGATTAGATGATTAACGTAATTTCTTAGGTGAAAATAATTTTTACGATTGGAATATTCAAATTAGCATAGCTCTACTATCATGTGACGTATAATATCAGAAAATTTAATCGTTGAAATTACGAATAAAGTTATTTTCCATAAGTTTCTTCTTATATAATTTATTCTTCAAAATATACAAAATAATCAGAAATAATTGTCAAAATTATATCAGATTAAAATACCTAAAATACCGTTATTCGAGCATCATTAATAAATAATTTTACTTAAAGCAACTTTATTCGAAATTTTTTAGTTACCTTTTCATTAACTCTGGCTATCAGGATTATTAATAAATCTGAAATCTCGCAAAGATAGAATCTCTTTGCCATTTCGCGAGACTTTTTTTGCACCAGTGAACAGTACTTTCGATCGGTACGTTCTGCTCGACTCGTAAAACGCGCGAGTCGATAAATGTTGCAAATGCACGAAGGTTGGAGCAATCGTCTCGAGGAAACGTACGCTCGAGGTAACTCGTAACTCGAAGATAGAGAGAGGAAAAGAAGAATGATTCGCGACGTAAAATCTGGAAGAAGACGTCTTCGAGGATGGTTTATATATTTTTCGTGCGCTTGTTAAGGGGTTGGGCCGTTGTTCGTACAAGTGGTCGCCTATGAATCGTGAGCCGCTTCTCGACTTAAAACTTCTTAAGACGACGACTCTCGTGTTGCGAAACTTCATGCGCGGTCGACATTAATTTGGGGCGACAACCAGACGATTGCCAGAATTCTTACTCGCGCGGTGTTCAGTCTACCAAGTTAAAGCAGAACGAAAGAGGACGCATTGCTCGTAGAATTTTTTGTCTCTCCGCGTTACTTTTAATTTCCATCCATTCGGTTAAGAGTAAATTCGTGGATGAACGTACGTTTTCGTAAAATCCGTCTTCGTAACGAGAAATAATTAACGAGCGCTACGATATATAAATTTGTACGAAGGGAAACGTACGAATCGTAAATTTCTGTTAAACGTTAAGTTAAGATATCGAATAAGAAGAGAGAGAAAGGAAAAGGAAACAAAGGGGGAAAAAGGATGAGAGAAATCGTGAATCCTGTTTAGTCTCGTTATGTTATTTATCATCGGTGGGGATGGCATCGTAAGCCCCACTGGACTTGTTCTTATGAGGTCCTCGAAACCGGCACCACCCCTCCAGGGAATCCGAGAACAGGGATTCTCTTCCCTGTATCGCATTTTATTTCGACCAGATAGATCCTACTTTGCTCTCCTTCGTTTGATCTTTCTATACGTCATAACTAATAGAGAAGAAACTAGCAGAAGAGAAAAGTTGATAATTTTCTGTTTTGCATCGTTGTTGCGTTTGCTCGAGATGCCATAAAAATACGAGAAGAAAGAACTGGTGCTGAATGAAACTGTACGTTGCAACAGCGAGCAAGGGTGTGGCAGAAGAAGAAAAGAAAAAAGGTGAAATGAGAAGAACGATGACAAAGAATGAACTGTTCGTTGATTGCTCGGAATAGGATCGATCTATTGCGCGCATTTTTGATTTTAATCTGCTATTTGTAGACAATTAATTGCGACAGAGAGAAATAGTATTAATATTATATCGAAACGCGAGATAAAGTTTCGAAAGTATTTTCGTTTTTCACTTATCTTCTTAAATAATTATCTTTCTACAATTTCTTTCCAATTTTGAATATTTGAGAAAAACTTTCTACCGTTATACAAAGTAAGACTATAGAAAGGTAAACGCGTGATCTCCAAGAGAAGAGTCATTCTTGCTCTTCTTTCCAACGGTAGGTAATCAACACAAAGAGAAAGAACAGGAAGAAAGAGACGCGTGTTCCGGATGAAAATGAAGAGAAATCACGAAGGGAGAGAAAGGAGTGACAGGAGACACGTTGATAATGAAGTCGTTTTCACGTTCTTAGAGATGAATCGGTGTAGCGAGATACGCGTTCGTAGGCTGGAGAGGTCTCGTGGAAGTGAACGTTCCAAGGGTGGGGACGAATACATAGGATCGAAGAGGAAGAGGAGGGTGGAAGAAAAAAGAGACATCGAAGGGTCTTGGAGTGGTGGAACGACGCTTAGTTTCACTCGGTGGTGGTTGGACAAACAACTTTGCATCATCCTTGCATTTTGCACACCCCTCTCCAAATACTCTCCGTAACCGCGAGTATGTAAATATTTTATCGAGTTCGATTCAATTGGAATAGTTTCGGCTGTTCGATTCGAGAGTGGCGATCATGTCGGGGGAAATGTTCTCGAAATTGGTTGGCTCGAGATAAAATTATGGGATGCGAATAATGGAATCGAAATTTTTGATAAATTTTCGAGAAACGTAATTCGAGTTAACGCGATTATGGATTATAGATAGGAAGAATACGCGTTGTTTAAAATTTTTCGCTTCCTCTTCCGCTGTCAACGGTTCCAGAATTTTTCCACGCGGCAGATGTCCTATTCAAAAGCTCGTGAATTATTTATCGCTTACAGCTAAGCCTCTTAAAATATACAACAGGCAAAAGTAACCGGTAAAGTAAATGTTTTACCTCTCCGACTGGGGTGGAAGAGGAAGCGAGGCGTTCGACGTTCACCGTCTCAATCATCCATCATCGTTTTTTCACCTTTTCTTCACCCGCCCCTCGCCTCGTTTCTTGCGACGATCCATCCGCGTGGCGTAGTAGATGTAGAAAGTAGACGGATTCGAGAGACTTGTTCGAGGTGCGCTTCGCCACTTCTCTCGCAAAACTTCCCTCTCGAGGATCGAAGAGGGAGAGAATCCAATTGGCAATTCGGTTAATTCGAGATACGTCGCGTGAAAAAAGAAAGAAAGAAAGAAAGAAAAAAAGAAAGAGAGAAGCGAACAGTTTGAGAAAGTTATTAGTTGCGCCGCGACGTTCTCGAGAAGATTTTTTTGGATGGGAAAACTTTGAGACGATCAGCCGGCTGTACGAGTTGTTTAAGTCGGTCGAGTCGTCCGGGGACATTCGCTTCCTTTTCTTCCCTTTACCTTTGTCGAAACTTTCCTCGGAAGCCGCGAGACACGGACGGTTAAGCGGTCGTCATTTGAAATTCAAAAGCGAGCCAATTCCAGCCCGGCGCAAAGCCTCGAAATAAAAGTCACGGTGGAAAACAATGCGAACGACCCTCGCGCCAGACCACATGGATCTACAATCCATGCTCCACAGGCGTATCGTCTCTGCTGAAAAGATATTCCAGCAAGGGGCATCCGCTCACGAGGATGGCCACTATCGAACATTTATCTCACCGTTGTCTCACCGAGCTGAATTCAGTCGGCCGCTCGAGATTCCACGTTCCGTCTCTCCGTTAGCATCGTTTAGAAATCGCTGACTGATCGCTCTCCCTAGAAGGAAATATGTACGCGTTACCCTACGAGTTCTTCCTTTTAACGAAGACGTGCTGAGTCTTTCGCTTTTAACGACGGCCGCCTATCCCTATCTTCTTCGTCCATCGTCGACGAAAACGATGGAGTGGAGCGTCTGGGATATCGATCTCGATCGAGGGAAAACCGATTCGATGGGGGAGAAAAATCGCGGATACGATTCTTTTTTTTTCTCCCAAGAATAACGACCGATAATAATTCGCAAGCGGGTTTCCATTATCGCCATTGTTATTTCGTTCGTTATTCGGATCAAATAATCATTTTAAAACAATGTTCATTAAAGACCATCGTTATCGTTTATTGAAACAAATAAACAGCCCCCCTCCCCTTCTCTCCCCAGTAACGAGGAACGTTTTCACGCGTTTATTCCCAAACGTTCGACCCAACAGTTTACAGAAATGAGAGAAAATGTTTGCCGCTGAATATTTCAAAGATCGCTTTAAACTCGATAAAATAATTTAATCCCGAACTCTGGACGAACCTTGTCCAGATCCACAATTTTCAACTTCTCTCGAATAGGAAATTGTTTTCACGGGGGAGAGAGAGAGAGAGAGAGAGAGACCCTTTCGCTAATCAATGCTAATCTGATAATGCAGCGAAGCGACTCTTAAAACTTTCGATCCATCTTTAAACGCGTTCAAGTCGTTTCGAATTATCGGAAGAAGATCGTCGTTTTTTTTTTTTTTTCTTTTTCGAACTGATATTATTCGCAATTCTAGAAATCCTCTCTGTCACGATTTATAAACGTGTCCAAGTGTATTTTTTTTTTTTTTTTGATAGCGTTCGTTTCATCGACGGTTGATGATTAAAACGGCTCGCTGAACCGTGAGTTACATTTTTGTCAAACGCATCTGGAATAATTCAGATCGTGTACACGTAATTGCCGGATGAAATTTCGGGGAAATTCTAATTGACGGTCTTTTACGGTCGTGAAAAACTTGCTCGTTCCGCGCGAAATAATTAATAATACGCGTAATCCGTTAAAATGATTATTTCGATCACGATATTATATTTAAATATTCATTAACTAAATTTCGTTGTTAATCGCAAAGCAAAACGCGTACATATCCGTGATATAATCTATGAAATATGTAAAATTCGACCAAGGGAAACGGAGGGAAAGAGAGAGAGAGATCAAGATGGGCGTTAATCGAGGAAGGAAAATAATCTCGTAGCGGATGACAATTGAATCGGCAGCATCGTTTTAAGAAGAGAGAGAGAGATTCTCTGCCTCGGTTCTCGTTTCGCGAGAAAGAATTTCAAGCCGTTCTTGTAAACGTTTCCATCCAAGGGCGTAGGCCATTAGCAGCGTCGACATTTTATTTCGAGCTTCTCCTTTTTCTTTTCCTCTCGCAGTCCTCCTCTCAGGATTCTCCACCCAGCTTTTACTCGGTCGATGGGATAGAGCTTCTTATAGAAGCGATATTAAATTCTCTGCTTGTCTCTTTCTCTCTCTCTCTTTCTTTCTCTCTGGACGCGAGAATCGATTTAGAATCCGTGAATGCAGAACGAGATTCTTCCTCCTCCTCTTCCTCGATCGCGGATCGAAAAGGGCAACTTTGTTTCTTTCCTCGCATTTTCTCCCAAATTTCGACCGAGTTTTAATTGTCATCAAACAAAGTTGCGAAATATCTTTCCAGCTGCGGGGAATGGAATTCCGGGGATGAAAATTTCATCGAGTTATTTCGAGAAAGATGAGAAGACAAAATCGTGGAATAACCGGAATACCACGAACGAAATTACAAATTTATTCGGGGAGAAAGGAAAACGATTCCGTTTTCCAAGAGAGAGAGAGAGAGAGAGGGAGATAAAATTAATAATCGCGGCGAAAAATTAGATTTATCACCTAATTGCGACGCGTAGAAAAATAATAAAGGAAGAAAATCGCACCCTCTTTTATTCATATGCTCGATATAATAGCGCTCGAACGTTTTTAAAAATCTTTATTATTTCCCACGTTTGCCTGTTGCGCGAAGGATACGAAGCCAAGATATCACGTTTTAAACGAAACATAAAACTCGATCGTAACGGTCATAACGGTTCTAAATGAACGATTTGAACGTTATCGGTCCGAGCTTTTCCTTTTTTCCTCTTTTTTTATCCACCCACATCCACGCGCCTCGCGTGCAACGCGACAACGATATAGAAAACGAGCGGGCAGATTAAATACCCGGAAATAATCGAAATAATTGGAAGAGAAAAGTTGCACGATCCAGCGCAGCACACCCGTATACGTTTTCGAGATATTGCATTAGCGAGCCGCGCCCGCGACGCATGATATATTTCCCGCTCGCGTGACGAATACGCGTCCCCTCTCTCCCCCTCCCCCTCCCCTCCTCAGCTATCTCAACTCTTTATACCTTCGTGCGCTTTTTTTGCCCCGTTTTTCGCGTTTTCGCAGCGCGTCTCCGCTCGGCACGACCCATTACCCCTCCCGGCCATAGATCCCCACGAATATTCCCGCTATTTACAACGGAGGCGAATCGAGGCGGATTCCACGGAATATCCGAGCAGGATCGACCGATTCGTTCGCCGATTTAGACGGTTTCGGGGATAAACAAGCGGCGATCCGTATCGGCGTTGCATCGTTCCAAGTCACGAAACGGCGATATGGTCGTTCCGTTGTTCGTTGAATCGGTTATATAAATATATATATATATATATATAGATACGTATATCCAAAGGCGGGAGAGAAGCAGAGCGATGTTTCATGCGACAACGGTGGTACATTAATGTTTCGCGTCCCGATTTCGCGTTCCTCCTCCTACTCTTCCTCCTCTTCCTTCTTTCTTTCGCTGTGTCGCGACGTTATCGCGTCGAGCGGATATATCCAACCACCCCCTCCCTCTCCAACCGCCCTGAGGCCACGAATAAATAAAGAGTGTTTGCGTTTGTGAAACGCGAATCGATATGTCAGGGGGAAAATTTGTCTTAGAAAATCCGATTGTGACGGATCCAGTTGTGTTCTAGAAACGATTGTGCGACATGCATCGAGATAGGGGAAATAGCGACGAGCAAAATATTTTGTTGCGATCGAAAAGAATCTTTCTTTAATAATTTTCCTATAAGTGTGTAATTTTATATTTCATTGTGTTTTTTTTGTTTTTTTTCTAAGTTTTATCGATAAGTATTGAAGAATTCCCTTCGATTTCCAGCGCTACTACGAAGCTGTTAAATAAGATGCCACGCTTAATCTCTAAGATCATTTGCCAATGTGTATATATATATAGTAATTGTAAACACAGTCAAGCCACCTTCCTACGTGCGATGCACGTCAGAGAAAATGCACGCATCGATGAACTCGAGAGAGAAAGAGAGAGAGAGAGAGAGAGAGAGATTTCTTGTTATCCCTCGAGGGAGGACGTTACGTTCCCTAATTCCACCCATTTATTTTTCACGCCACGAAAGAGCAAACATCCCCGCTGTCTACGCAGATTCCCTCGCCTGCACCCAAGCGTTGAACCCAAGATGGCGTGCAAGCAGCTGCACTCGCAACGATGCAGGGGATCGAAGCCGCTCTTTATCGACGTTTCCATCCATGGGATCTCGACCACGAATTCCTTCCTCCACGCGATATCTTAATCGTGAGACGGAAATCGCGGAGCGCAGTAAATCACCGCCCGCAAATCCGCCGATAAATCGATGAAATTCGCGTTTCCTGTCGATCGACGAGATACGAGAAGAATGGAAGGATGATCGAACGAGACAGGGATATTCAAAGGTGCACGAGAAACTGGTGTGTATCAACAGTGGTTTTTAGCGAGGCTGTTTAATTAGCTGTTTTCTCGTTTGGCGGAGGCAACGAACGAGCGATCGTTCGTTTTTATCGCGGATAAAATCGGCCGCGATTGGCGAGCAACACCGCCGAATATTTGGAACAAGAAATGGAACGAGTCTTTGCGAGATTCGTACAAGTTTCTGTGTTGCAATTAAGGTTCTTTCGAACATTTCGTAATTTATCAATAATTAGGCCAATTCTCCGCAATCCTTAAATAAACGCGCACTATCGAAACTGAAATTTTAAAAAATTTCGATATTAAAAAAGTATTTTACTCGTTATTGTTGTGTATACATACACGAGTAGTATTTTCTTAAATCCGTTGTAACCTAAAACATTGAAAGTACGAATGAAAAGGAAGAAACGTGCATACGTTGAGAATAAACTTTCGGATGAAATTTTGAAATCGATCGATTGTTACAACAATTGTATCGATTTGATTGTATTTGCTAACTAAATATCTATAACTTATGTACATACTCGATCGGTAATTTTCATTCACCGACGCAGACTAATGTCCAGGAACGATTGTCAATATCCCGCGACACAACCAATGTAAACGTCTTAGATTTATGCTCGAAGCGGGCAGGAGACGTGGTGGGAGAGCGCGTGTCTCGAAACAGTAGTAAGTCAATTACGCCCGCGATAATTATAACCTGACAGTTACAATCATCGTTACCGTGAAATTGCCAGACTAATGTAGCCGGTCAACGGTAGTCTCGTGGCGTAGCGCCTTCGGTTGTGCCGTCACTAATTAGCAACGAGATAGCTGCCTCTAACGAGTGACCTAAGGCACCACCCGTTAATGCGCCAACCTGCAAATGAAACCGTTCATTTCTGTCGCCACTTACCTCCGTTTACTGCTCCGTATTCCCGTATCACGAAAGGATCGAGGAAACAAAGTTCCTTTTTCTTTCCTCCACAGGATCGCCAGATTTCATATATTTTTCTGAAAGAAAAAATTAAAAATTATATTTAGATCAAAGAAGTGAATTGTTACGTCGAAAGACAGGTTTAAGACGTAGCTTGTTTCTCCAACAACTGCAATATTTTAATTTAATATTGCCAAGTGCTTCTCGATCATCGAAATAATAGAAAATATCCAGCGGCAATTGTTGGATGGATGGTTTAATCCCTTCCTTTCCTTCTTCGTCTCTTAAAAAAGAGTAATTTATCACTCGTCCTTAGGGAAGGGATACTCGGTTCTTTACGAGGTCTGAAACATTATTACGCAGGGGTTGGACATTCCTCCTAATTTATCCAATGTCGGAATCCACTTCTTGAATGATGCTCCCCCGGCGAAGTCGAAACTTTTTTCCTCAAACGTTCAGATTTCCGTGGAATAAACATCTCTCTTCGATAATAAACACGCGTAATTTCTTCTTACTTATTTACGTTCGAAAGTAACCAAGTTTCATTTCGAAGAGCCTCAATTTTAATTTTTCGGCTCGAGCGATCAATCGCAAGAAAATACAATAGGAAAATTTTCGATAAAACTCTGGAGGAAAAGAAGTAGAGAGTAGAATCTTTGGGGCAAGGGGAATTAAAATCGGTAGTTAAACAAACCGATTCGCAAAAGGGAATTTAACGCAACTGTTGATCTCCAATCCCTGTATCCCTCGTGTCCCGCGAGAAACGGTCAAAGCGTTTCATCCGATTCGAGAAAATACGAAGAAGCCATCATAAAGAACCACGTGGAAGAAAAGAAGAAAAGATTTTCAAGAGATTCTCTCCACCTTTTTCCAAAAAGAGGAACGTGAAAAAAAAGCGGGCCACGATCGAATCTACGGAAGAAATCTCTCTGACGGTGATCGATCTCGCTGAAGATCGTTGCGATTTATTTTCGATATATTCCCAGGAATCAAAATGAAAGTGATGGAAAAAAAAAAAACAAAAACAGCGAAGAATGGACGCTGTCTGGTTTAATTAAAATTCAGCGTGACCCAGATCGAGGCGAGGAGTGGGTATTATATAAAATTACAACCCATTCGAGCGTGAATTAACAACATCCTGTCTAATAACCGTCATCCACCCTTCCCCTAGTTTCCGGTAAAAAACGACCAAGCATCGACGATTCGTTATTGCCACGATCAATAGGTTCGAATGACGAAGCGATTACTTTTGTGCCGTCATTCCTTTCTCGAAAGGAAACGAGACGAAAAAAGGGGAGGGAGGAGAGAAGGGAGAGGAGGAAAAGGGATGGCACGATTATCGCGACGGTTCTTTTTTTCCACTCGAAAGAAAATTGGAAGAGAAGAGACGAAATCAACGCGTGCTCGCGCAAATGGATAATAACGAGAGACAATCTCGACCCCCTATCGAGGGTTTACCATAGCTCTGTGAAAAGTTACGGTGGACGATCGGAGAGAGTCGTAGCAGGGAACGAGTGGATGGAAGAGGAAGAATCACACGGGAGAGGAGAGAAGTCGCAACGACGTAAACAACGAGCCAAGACCGATCCATTGTCCTCCATAAATCAAACGTCGATCGATTCTAACCCTCCTCGTTCTCACCCTCCTTTCGCTTTTTTTCAATCCGACCGATCGTCGATCGATCCCCTTCCGCTTCTCCTCCCTGTAATTCCATTTCTTTTAGAAGAGTCGCGGCGATACGGCCATGATATCGGCGATGATAATAAAAATCACGACCAGTATTATGCATCGGGGCGGGGAAAAAGTTGTGCGAAATGGGCAAAGGTTTCTCAGGATTTGCTCGTAAATATGAATCTTTCGATCGACTAACCCTATTTTTTTTTTTTTTCCTATTTTTACGATTATCCTCGATTTACGATACGAAATAATTCTTTCCAAGAATGATTCCTTTCTCCAATCCTATCCTATCCATAAATTGGATAATACCCGAGGCAAACAATATCCTCCCCCTCTCCAAAACAAGAACATCTTAGCCAATTTACCTTCAGGTTTCTCGACTTTAGTTTAATCAACTGTGGCCCTTCATCCTATTTGCCCCGTAATCCTTTACTCCGAGTTAACCTTGAACCGACCACTCCGTCGACTGGAATTAATACCGGCAACACGAGTCTCTGTCCTACACTGTCGCCGCCATCCCCGTTTCGGGGATCCTTCGTTCAACTTCGATCCTCCACAGGACGAGATGAGGGTTGGTCGTTGGAAGACTATGAACGGGCGAACCATGGATAAAAATAGGGAAACTCGCTCGATAAAAGGGAAATTAGACGAAACGAGGAAAGTTTCCCTCGATTTTCCTTTTTTCCCCGTGGATTCGAGGCGAATTCCACTAAGAGAGAGAGAGAGAGAAAGAGAGAGGAGGAAGGTGATCGGAAGAGACGTAGAGTCGCGAAGGGAGAAGTTGGATCGGAAATCGGGAGAGAAAGTTGGCGTGGAAGGGGTGGTCGAGGCGCGAGTGGATCCGCGGAAGAGAGGATCGAGATATTCGGCGAGGAGATGGAAACTTTTCCAAACGGTTCCTGTTTGTACGAGCGGCCGTTTCCTGTCGTCCGGCTGGACGAAATCGCGCGGAAAACTATGTTTTAAATTGGTTGGGGAAAGAGGGAAGGGATGGAGAAGGGAATATCGAACGACTGTTGCTCCGTTGTGTGCTTCCACCGGTTGACGGCGCTCCTTAATTGGCCGGAATCGAAGTAATTAGATCGTCGCTTCCAAAACTTTGGAAAAAGTATCCCAGGAGGGAAAGGGATCGAATTTTTGCCCCAAGTTTTTTCTTTCTCAAGAAGCTTCCAAGCTTTTGAATTTTACATCGAGAGATTCGTTTCGTGGAACATTGGTCGGTTCGGAAATTATCTTATTCTTTCCGAAACGTGGCGCGGCCTACATTCTCTCGGCCGAGGGGTAACGAGGGAGCGAGATTTACGAGGAGCCACGGGGGATCAAAGAAATCAAGCAGAGTGTGTATCTCCATTCCCTAAATCCGCTTCCTTCCGCTTCCGTTCATCGATAAATAAATATTTTATCGAATTCGACGTAACCTTGGAAAATGTATGCCGTGTTCGTGACAATAGTCCGTGACTCCTCTTCCACGGAGGAGGGAATAATAATTTTGTTCGAGGAGAGGAAAGGAATACGGTTTCGAGATTCGAGAAACCTCTGGTGATCCAGCGAGCTTTATCGCGCGATTAATTCATTACAACCGATTTAAGGGGCAATTGTCGTAACGCTTAAAGATCGCACGAACATTTATTCGCTTCCCGTTTACTTCCGTTCCATAAACCCGAATAGTTGGGAACCCGATTCTACCGTTTCTCATCGTAAAGCATCCTTCTCTCTCTTCGTCGATCCTCGACCGAATCTTCTTCCGGCTGCTAAACTACGCGCCGATGCTCCTTCCTCCGTAATTAACGATTACAAGTACTTTCCAAGTGCACGTATTTCGCAGGAAAAATTAGAAAAATTCGAATTCAATTTCGATAATATATCCGCGCGATTATTATGTCCTCGCTCGAAGAAATTTTCGGGAGTCAAAATCGAGAAACCTATTCGAATCACCTCTTTCTTCGACGGAGCTCTGCAGGACACGAGAAACGAGAGTAATCTTCGAAAAATACCCTCTCGACATTACCGACC
>NW_006263864.1:472894-488288 GCF_000469605.1 Apis dorsata | reverse complement strand
AGGTAAAGGGTGCGGAACAAGTGGATCGTCTCGATTTCTCGTATTCGTCGAGAGAGAGAGAGAGAAAAAAAATTCGCGTATCGCGGTCAACGAGGATAATTGGATCTGGATGGAAACAGCGAAACCCTTTAATCGAAACCTCGCCTCCTCGACGTTTCAACGATCTCTCGCGTATTCCAATTTACGTCACCGTGATCAAAGGAGGCGGCGCGCAAACTTGCGGCCCAAGTTTCGTTAACTCTTAGGAAGAGTACACAAAGCGGTACTGAAATTCTTGATGCGGAGAGGAGCGGAAAGAAGATCGAATGTGAAATTCGAATTTCTATCGATGAAATTTTCGTGGAAAGTTCCCACCACCGTTGGAAATTATGAGCGATGTCCCTGCACTCGCGTGTTTCGAGAAGATTCGAGTTTTTAAAATTAATAAAGCTCGATTCATGGACTCGAAACAAGGAATACGAGATAACGATTCGATGTAAATTCGATCGAGGAATTTATATTTGCCCTCCCGGACGCGGTGTCTGTCGGGGATCAGCTTGTCGCTATTTTCGATTCTTCTAAAGGAATTTGGATTGGATGGGTATAAGGGGTAGATTCGTAGATAGAAACGTATCGAGTTTGAACGATTGGGAATCTCGGATTGGGGGAGGGGGATATCGGCGAAGGCTGGAGCCGGAATCAGTCACCGGGTATAAAACGTGGCCGTAGATCGTGATAAGATTTCTCCCTGGTCGGGCGGCTCGAGGAAATATTCGTTCGAATAAATTTGATCGAATATTTATGTGGTGACGGAGCAACGAGTCGGTTGACAGCCGCATAACCGTTACGGCAGCTCGATATCGAGATTTCTTTTTCCACGGATTCTCGGATACGAATTTCCCCATTCTATCGATCGATCGATCCGTACATATATATATATCGATACTTCTCCTCCTTCCGTGATTTTAGCGAAGAAAGAGCAGCCATGCTTGGTGATCGGTTCGTCAACGTGCGTTGCGATGCGATTTCGAGCAACGGATGCTTTCGACTCGAAGGAAAAACATCCTTCGAATCGTCGTACTTGCACGATTCTTGAATGGGTTGAAATCGCGCCAAATAGCCGGGCAATGATCAAACTTTCCTCGCTAAAAGCAACCACGGATAGGAAGGAAGAAAGGAAAACTGTCGTTTCTCGCCTCGAATTTTACGAAAAATCACGAGCGCTGTTTAAATTAAACAAATATTTTAAATATTTCCTTTTTTAATCTCGAATTCTCCGCTTTAACCCTTAGATTACCATCGAAAAGATGTACGACGATATTTCAATATTGCTTAAAAAAAAAAAAAAAAAAGAAAAGAAAAAAACATTGTTAAAGTGTTAAAAATAAAATTTAAATCAAAAGAACAAACCCGAAGGTAGAAACTTTACACCACTCGAAGTATCTTATCGGCGGTGAAGCACAGGCAGGGGGAGGGGGAAGAGAAAGCCCACGAGGGAAGTTCGATCCTTTCGCAGGGTTCAACGATGCGGCTGCGTTCTATCTCCTAGCAGAACCTCCCCCTCCCTCCACCGCCGTGAACTCCGTTTCTCCATCATCCCATAGCCGCTTAGCCCGAGTGCCGCGTGCATTTACGCGAACGTGAAATTCCACGAGCCACTTCCTCCCCGATTGTTTGCGTTAAAAGCGGAAACTCCTCGCCCACCGCCGTCCCGCCTGTCCCCAAATACCACCGCGTCGTGCCCTCCTTACCCTTGATTATCCTCCGTCTTCCCTTCGACAGTTTCCACAGTCTTGCCTCCCTCCCCTCACCCTCTTCCAATTGCTTAAAACGGCTCGCCAACGGAATCAATTTCGCGACATTTTAGACTACCGATATTATGTATTTAATATAATCGTCGAAGTGTTACACGTCGTGTCTTGCAAATTGTATTTTGGAAAAAGTAAATTCTCCTCGAACAATTCTTGAAATCTTCGATTTAGTTATAGGTTAGAAAGTTTTACGTTCGAAGAGTGAAATGTAGTATCGAAGGCTTAAAATATTGGCATTGATGAAAAGATCCCTATAACTGTTATGGCGAATATTTCCGAATATCTCCGAATATTTTTAGGTGTACGTACTACTAGGATCTAATTTTTAAAATGGAGGAAAGAATTTCCTCCGAATTTCTTTAAGTTTCGAAAACGAGGGTGGTGTTATCCGATAAAAAGGAGACGCAATCACGGGAACGGAAGAATCGTGATTGTGATCTCGCGAGCGAGCGTTAAAAAGAAATTGTTTACGTCCTTAAACGAGGCAGGAGGGGAACCGGTCTCACCGAAAAAATCTCGCTCGATACCGAGAAAATTCGGTGGCCACTTTCAATTTTCCCGATGCGCTCCCCCAACGATCGACCTCCAATGGACTCGAGACGGTTCACGACTTTGTTTACCCCATGTCGCGGCAAACTACGAGAGATCCGGGAAGGAAAATTTGGTTAAACGAAAGCTACGTCTCCCAAATTCGCTTCGTCTCCGTTTTAAGTTAAAAAATTAAAACGAGAAAAATTTAATCGAGAAAATTCGTCCCCCTCGAGAGGACGTCGCAATTTCCCCTCCACAATTTCCGCTCGAAATTTAAAAATAGCAAAACGATCACCGCGGAAGAAGGGGGTGAGAAATCGTGGCACGCTTTTACCATGATTCACGTGGCGAACAGGAAAACGTGGAGGGACCCACGCATGACTAACGTCTATTCGATCGAGAACCGAGGAGTTCGATCGAAGGTGATGGCCCATCCTCTAAAAGCTCCACCGAACGCTTTTAAGAGCGTTATTATTACGTTATCCTCCCACGCCAACGTGTTATTCTTATCTGATCCGAACGAACGAATTTCTTTCTCCGCTTCTTTCATTCCTCTTCGTTCGAATCGAACGTTTTCCTCGTTCGACCGTTGCGCGAATGATTCTCGACACCAGCTGCGCCCGGTGATCCAGGTTATCGAAACGATACATGACGAATTTAAAACGCAAAGGAATAAAGGGGTCGAGTTCTACGAGAAGAACTTGGATTTAATTCGCCTTTGGCGAATGAATGGAATCGTGTCGAATTCGATCGTTTCGTTCGTCGGTTGGAGAGAAAAAGGAAAAAAGGAAAAGAAACATTTCGACCAAATTGGTTAAAAAGGGAGTGGAAAACGAGAAGACCCCGAGGATCATTTTTTAAAGGCCGGAATCGAAGACTTCATCGACCACGCGAGGCGAGGTGTATAGAGGTGGCGTGTGTATTTTCCAAGTATCGTGAAATATGGTCGAAACGGCGGTGTTATTCGGGCGCGATCGTGATTTATGAGGGTGGACGGCTCGACCAATTAATCGGGCCGATCGAGATTATATTCCTTCTCCCCGGAGGGGGAAAAGTATGCGGTGCACACGCGTCGATTCGAAACTGTGGAGGAAGAACGCAGAAGCGCAGAAGCGATTGAAAATGGGCGGTGATTGGGCACCGATTTCGCGGAATAATTTACACGTGGGCAGGAGGGGGAACGTTGTTTGATATTTCCGTGTTGCGGGTCGGAATACGGTCGGCCGCATAATTAACAAGTTTATCGTGCGGATGGACACGCGGACCCCCGAACGATTCGATTAAAATGTTTTCACCGAATGTACTTAATGCCACGCTTCCAATAATAATCAACATCGAACCGGATCTATTGTGTCCTAATTATCCACGTCGTTGTATGTAACGTCATCGCCTCGCCCGACCGATTAATCGTCCGATGGAAGGGTATCGTCAATCCCTGAAATTTTACTTCATCCATCGATCGATCGATCGATCGATCGATTAATCGAGTAATTAATTAGAAATTTTTTTTTAGCTTTAACCGCATCCTCCGGTTAATTGGCTCTCGTGTTCTTTCTCTGTTCAGACGAGGGAGAGAAAGAACGTCGAGATCTCGTCATCCACGCGGTCGAGCAAAATTCGCGACGTGCATCGCGAGCAAATCCTCCAACTTCCGTGGTTTAAACGGGAATAAAATGGTCGGTCGACGCGCGGGGAGAATAAATTTGATCGAAGCCTAGGAGGAAAGGATCCGTCCGTGCTTCCTCTCTCCTCCCCCTCTCCGAATTTATGGTTCGCCAACGAAAAGCTGACCGCTATAAACATTCGTCGCGACAAATTTCTCTCTTCCCCCTCGCTACCACGTGTCGATATGCTATCTCGTTTGCGATGAAAAATAGGAAAAACGTGTCGCGCGAAGGGGAAAAAGCGAGAACGAGAAGACACGCTCGTTCGTCTTCGAGGGAGGCTCGCCTTCCCCGATTCCCTATTTAAGAAAGTGGCGCTTAACCCAATTTTCCCCGAAAGATATATTTAAAGGTATTCGCCTCGTTCTCGATTATTTAATTTTTCGAGGCCCTTCGAGCCTTCGGGGGGAAACTGCGGCGTGCAACTTTAATCGTGGTTTTATTCGGCGTGCCGGACGAGCACGCGTTGGCCGTACAGCAGGCGATACACGTACGGGGTCGAATTAAAAATTCACGCCAACCTTTTCTCTCTCTGGTCCTAGTGGTATCCACGGGACACGAAGCGTACTTTTTCACGGAAATCACGGCGAGAAACTTTTTTCCCCAGAAATACACGACGATGACCGTGCATTCATTCGATAGACGATTTCGTTCGTTTTGG
This sequence comes from Apis dorsata, assembly GCF_000469605.1. Lineage (NCBI taxonomy): Eukaryota > Metazoa > Arthropoda > Insecta > Hymenoptera > Apidae > Apis > Apis dorsata. The sequence continues at coordinate 483,642 of NW_006263864.1, read as the reverse complement.
AAAAAATCAATCGAATACGGATATGGATGGACGCTCGAAAACTTTATAATCGAGCTTCGAGAGGAAGGAAGAAGTGAAACTTATATTATCCTTTGAACAAAGATCTGACGATCTCACCCTCATCGTCGATGATCCGCGCAATAAAGTTTTCTCTGAACCCGTCGCTCCTGATCGATCAACACGGATGCTGAAAGAGGGTTGCTCGAGGAGTGCTCCAACTACTGCTCGCCATACCGCTCGAAATAGCGGAGGTTCATGGAACGAGCGAAACCACTCTCCGGGAAAGGGGTTGTGGAAAATAGGTGCGGCGCTAAGCTAGACGTCCAGCGGACGGAAGCCGCAGTGTGCTTTCGCGGTCACACGCCGCCTGCATCGCGGCTCGAGTATGCAATTGCAGCTGTAAGGGACCACTCCTCTCCCGTGGAATTTACATCGCTCGCATACTCGTACACGAAACGAAACTCGTACCCGTTCCCGGCAACGACCGACTCCACTCTTCTCTCCACCGTTTCGCCGCTCGATGAACGGCGTCCGAACATCGTGACGGGACTCGTGAAAATTAAAGGTCGAATCGTCCTTGGCCGATTACACTTTTATTCTCTAATTTTAAAGAAAAAATATTGCACGAGTAGAGAAGAAGCAATTTTCTTTCGTTATTTCGAAAATTAAAGCGCTTTTTTTCTTCTAGAAAGTAGGAGAATTCATTATATCGTTTCTAAAACGACTCTTTTCAACATTTGATCGACGAGAAATTAAAGAATCGTCGTATTTTTTAATTTTTAAAAAAATATTGCACGAGTAGAGAAGAAGCAATTTTCTTTCGTTATTTCGAAAATTAAAGCGCTTTTTTTCTTCTAGAAGAATTCATTATATCGTTTCTAAAACGATCGACGAGAAATTAAAGAATCGTCCTATTTTTTAATTTTAAACAAAAAATATTGCACGAGTAGAGAAGAAGCAATTTTCTTTCGTTATTTCGAAAATTAAAGCGCCTTTTTTCTTCTAGAAAGTAGGAAAATTCATTATATCGTCTATAAAACGATCGACTCTCTTCAACATTCGATCGAAATGGAAATTAAAGATCGAATCGTTCTTGAAACGAACTACTTTTACTTTCCAACTTTAAAGAGATTCCACGGCAGAGCTGGAGGAATCCTTTAACATTTGCATAAAAATTAGAGAAACCTTTTAAATATTTTAAAACTTTCTGAATTTCCAAGGTTTCCAGTAATATCCCATCCCACGCTAAAAACCAAATATAAGAAGAAATAATCCATTAAAAAATTGCTCCGGGGATGGAATCCCGGATAAATCCGGCGTAATAGTTACAAGAGCGTGGACGATCTCAAGGAACGAAGGGAGTGTGGTATCGAGTGCAATTGCTCAACCCCCGTGTTTCAGAAAGGAAACCGCTTTTGCTCCTGACACTGGTGCTATTTATGTTCCCCATTCTTGCCACAGAGTAACCACACACCACCCTCCAGAAATTCCAATCCTCTCTCTCTTTCTCTCTTCTCCTACTCGAACACAGGTATCCTCTGACTGATTTGTCTATAAGGCACGAGAGACCCGAAAGATCCTCCAACAAATTTTCTATAGCGACGAACGCCCTCGAACGGGCGAAATGGCTCTTCGATACGAGGCCATTTCCCGGGGAAACAAGCTCCTCGAGTCGTCCCATTTGAACGTGTTCCCGCGTCTCGAGCGGAGGGGGAGGGAAGGGCAGAAAGCTATTAGCCACGCCACCTACTTCCTGTTGTTCGCCGCACGAGACGTTTTGGCCGCGCAGAGACGAGTTTCCAGGTCGATTCGAGGCAAGGGATTTCTCGCGGCTCGCTGTCATAATTTACGTAAACGCATAATTCTTCTTCTTTCCTCCTTCTCTTCTTCTTCTTCTTCTTCTTCTTCTTCCATTTCCACTTATGCAATAGGAACAACGGCCGCGCCTGGCTGGCTCGTAAAGATAAAAAATTGTCACCAGCCAGCCCGAGATTGCTCGCTGCCCACGCCACTATTTCACTTTTACGAAGTCTCGCCGCCCGAGACTAACCGGCTCACTTCCGCTACTTTTACGCCACCCTTTTTTTTTCCCCTCCCCCTTGCTTCTCCTCTTCCACTCTTCTCTCCTCTCAACGGAATGCTTCCTGCCTCTGTCGCTGACCAATCACACGTTCCATCTCTCTCTTTGCTTTCTTATCTTTTTCTTTCTTTTCTTTTTTTTTCTAAAATACTTTTCCACTCTTTAAAATTTTCCCCTTTCTTCCTTTTAAAAAATACTCTCTTTCTTATTTTTCCGAACAAACTTCTTTCCCTCGCAAAAAATTCCTTCGTGCCTCGATCGAGTTAAATTTCAACGAATAAAAATCGTATGAGAGAAAAAATGGGGGAGGGGGGAATAAAATGAACGATCCCGGGACAACGAGAGAACAACCGGAACTGGATTGAACCGCGTCGATCCCCGAGATTAAGCCCGGCGCGGTGAGCTCGATCGGCTCGGATAAGAGAGGACTCGACATTGTTTCGGGTGACGCGAATTGATTGCTTCGAGTGTTGGGCCGAGTTCGACTACTATTCCTGCCCTACACCACCGAGTTTCCCGGCAAGAGCGGCGAACCCTGTTTCCGCTACACGAAACTTTCGCTCGAACGGTAAATAACGTCGATTCGATAAAGCTTTGTAAACCGACGCTCGAACCCCGCCGAGCTCCATTAACTCGCCACCGTTCGTTCCGCGGTACTCGCAAGGAATACTCGTTTCTTGGCAGAGATCGAACTCGGCCAGGAATTCTCACTGGAGAAACTCGAATCTGGATCTGGTGACGCGTTGCGATTGACAGTTCTCGAACCAAGCTTTAGATATCGGCAACTCGATGAGTGGAACGATTGATCTTCTTCGAACTTTTAGGGATCGATGTTTACTTAATCGGGTCGATTGGTTTCGATTTACTGTTTCGAGACGCTCGAGAAGTAATTTTTATCGGATGGGTTTTAAAATTATTCGAATTTTTCTTTTCATGCTATTGAGATTGTATAGTTTGAAGAAGTTTTGTCGTTCGAAGAAAAAAGATTAATCCTAATGCTGGGTAGGACGATACATGTAACGAGACGTTAGGCTGTCGATTTTATCGAAGTTGAACAGTTTCCATGTTCTCGAGAAATTCGATACCGATTCTCCCCTCCATGAAGTTCAATCGCATTCACGTTTGATTTATCGCTGCGCGGAAAGCAATAATACCGATCCAGCATGCGATCTCGTGAAACCAGAGAATTGGCCGAAGAGGAAAAACCATCAACCGGAAACCAACCAGACCATTAAACTTTCTTCTTAATCATCGAATCTCTCCTCCACCGCCATCTTTTTCTCCACAATGCCGCCACAATAACCGGTTAATCTGGCACTGTTCGAAAATGTCGCGATTCCTCTGCCCATCGTCGCGTGAATCGGATTATTATATTTCCAGTTTCTCGCATCGAAACTGCTCCCCAAGACTTGCTCCGACCATATCGATATGCAATCAAACTCGATACCAAGGAAATATTAAATTTCCATGTAAATGTATTCCATCCCAAGACTTTTCATCCCGCGATCCAATTATTTCTTCCGACAACGGAATTATTATTTTCGGTTGATAAAAAAAGAAGAGAGAATATTTAAAGGAGAGGTGATGAAAGAAGTGGCGGGGAAGAGTTAGGAGGGAAAGGAGAGAAACGAGCCGACGGCAGACGAAGAGTCGCAAAGAAGAGGAAGCCCGAGGCAACGCGAGGGTTAGTCCGAGGGACAGACGATGACGCACCTTCGAGACACACACCGGGTATATGAGGAAAACTAGGAGAATCACGGTTTTATTCATTCTCGCCATGCAAATGATTGGGATGCGTTACCTACTCGAATTTAAAGGAGACGTTTAAAGGGAAGGAAGACGAGAAGTTTGGCTGAACCTCGAATCCTCGAATGGAAAAATAAGAAAAGAATAGAATCTTCAGAGAGGATCCGTCCATCTATCAACGTATTTATCGTTCGCTAATAAGCGTAATTTTAAAAATATATATATATATATAAATATACGCGAATGTTTCTAATAGAGATCCTTCTATTTTCTGGAAAGAAACGTTGCTTATTGTGTGCACATGGCATATCCTTGCTGACGTGGCGCGTTCTGTCGTTCTCTTTATTACGTGGTGTACGTGACGGGCACCGCGATTACCGTATTACAGGATCTTGGTGAGCACCTTTTGCCTTTTTCTCGGCAAACATCCGCGAGCCACCGCCTCTGCACGGATGAAACATTGATGAGACGCGAAGACGTCTACCCCTTTCTCCGCCTACACTTCACAATTTCTTGGCATTGTGCTCGATAAAGAATTCTAGATTTCAACTCTCTCTCTCTCTCTTCCTCTCTTTTACCGATTTTTCTTTACGTTTTATTGATTATTGACACAGCGTAAAGAACGAAATCTCTCGTCAGCCAGAGAAGAAGAATATATAAAATTCGTGATAACTTGGTGTCTACTCGATTGAAAACTTTTTTTCAGAGGAGAAGCAATATCTATATATCTGGGAACCCAGATAGATCAGAGAATCGAGTTCATCTTTGTTCGAAACCGACATTAATAACGCCGATTATTCCGGGGATCGTTGGCGACGAAATGCATTCAATTACCGAAAAACGAGGAGTGGGCGCAAAATCGTCGAGGAGATAATCGCGTTTCCATCGGGATCTGGATGGTTCTCGCGGCAAAAATAACGCCGACTCGAGAATTAATCGTTTCTCCGAGTGGAGATCCCCGATCAACTTCGGACAGGATATTAAACGTTCCTTCGGAGGTTTCCCCTCCCTCCCCGCCCTTTTCATTATCCATCCGTGCGAAATCTCACGCAAAATCGTCGCCATCGGCGATGCTTTCGCTTCTTACCGGGATAATTGAAAACGGTGCCGAAGGACGAGGACTTGTTTTCGCTTCGTCGTTACGCATCATTAAAGAAACTTTTCGAACTTCGAATTCGTCGAGTCGAAGAGCAACTTTGAAGGAATCCGTTCGATTTCCTTTCCAAAAAAAGAAATCTAAGTCTGCTAACGTCGTCTTTTTTCCTCTCTCTTACCGATTTTTCTTTACATTTTATTGATTATCGACATATAGCTCGAAAAATACGGTAGCTCGATGGCGTAAAGAACGAAATCTCTCGTTAGACAGAAAGACAAAGGATACGAAAATTCGTGATAACTTGGTATCTACCTGGTTGAAAATTTTTTTTCAGCGGAGAAGAAGCAGAACCAGAAATTCTTCCGCGCGAAACGAAGATTCCTCTTCCTCTCCTTCTTTCTTCTCGTTCCAGCATCGAACGCGAATCGATCCGAACGAATCCACTCGCAAGAGTAATTTAGTAACTGAGAAGAGGAGGAGGCGAGCTGCCTTAAACCGCATGGAATCAGCGAAGATTTCTCGGAGGCGAGTCGTTCGTCAAATACTTTGCACATCGTTTGACTTTGTCCACTTCACGTAAATTATTTCCTACCACCTTGGAAATTTATTCGAACAAATTCCTCTTTCTCCTCTTCTTTCTTTTTAAATAAGCTCGACCGTCTCGAGGCCGTGCGATTAAGCGGCACAAACGAGACCGTTCTGGTATTCCAGAGTGTTTACAACCGCGTTTACTCGACGGTGTGACGGTAATTGCGCAGACTATCGCGTTATTATGTTATTGAAATTAGTTGGAGGGGTTTGCGGCGAAGGAGGGCGAGGCAACAAAGCTCGTTTCGGAAATTCGTGTTTATACGAGGTAAGGTTTCTACGACGAACGATGGATTGTTGCTCCTAATAGAGTTAACCGATAATCGAGCGTTTGCGGTTTTCAAAGTGTACGATGTGATGCGGTAGCTGGAAAGCTTGAAATCGTTGCCATCGTTGCATAGGCTTCGTCGAGGCGTGTATCCTTCCTCTTGATCGGGCGGGAAATTTCGTGAAGTATTCTGGTTCTCAGCACTTTCTTTAAGAGATTATTCAAGTTTCGAGTAATCACGATCGAACTAATTAAATATCACGAGAATCACTCGTTGTTAAGATAAGACTACTGTAGATCGATAATTAAGAATTAACGAGAACAAGTGAAGCAAAATGTACAGTCATGAAACAAGGTAATCGAACAAGTAGAATAAAAAATTGTAGTCGAACGATATACAAACGAGAAGATTTAAACGACCAAATTGTATCTGTGATAAATAGATTGAGATATTTATAGGTAAACAAGTAAATTAACGATAAAACAAGAGACAATTAAATTGAATAACATTCGTTGCCGCCACAATTATTCGATGCGTTGAAAATTTTGCCCATTTCTGATCAAGCAGATATCAACCAAATAGAATAAGAAACTATATACGTAATCGGGCAAAATTATAGACATTTATAATAAAATACCTTTCGCGGATGGGACAGAAACGACAAGTTGTCGTTGTCGGTTGGCGCGTTTAATTTTTGAAGATACACTCGAGAGGAGGCATTAGCGGGTAGATTGGCCTCGGTGTACCGGCACAACATTTAATATCAGCCTCTTCCTTCGCAAATGAGGCACGCGATAACATCCTTCCCCGGAATTGCGCGCGTGGAATACACGCCTCTCCTCTCCCCTTCTCTTTTCCTCTCTCTTTCTCTCTCTTCCAACGGAAATCACGTCCCTTTCCGTATTCCATTCTTCCAATTTTACAGTTTAAAAGAAAAAAAAAAAAAAGGAAGGAAGGGAGTCGCGGTACACACCTTCATATACCTTCCTCCCCTTCTTTATTTGCCTTTATGATCAGGGGAGAAACACTTCGAGCCGGGAGGATCGAAGCTGAATCGAGTTAATCCGAGCAAACTCGGTCCAGTCGGTGCGAATGCGTGGGTTCGCGTTCTTCGGTGACACGGCTCGCTCGAAAATTGAATAAACATTCGAGCTGGCTGCCGCGACAAATTTCACCGCTCCCCAACCGAGAATTTCGGATTACGTGACCGGGATACGCGCTTCTCGAAAGGATCTCCTCGAAAGGCGAACGCTTCCGGCCCCGATTCGATCGAGAATTCGCCTCTGCATGCGCGTGCGAAAAACCTTCGAGTCGATAAATGAACGAGTTTATTTTCGAACGAGAGGGGGAGCGGTGTTTGAAGGGGAAGAGCAAGAATATAGAAAAATCCTCTGCTGCGTTGGAATATTTTTGGATACGTAGAGTGTTGAGGAAGGAAACGGTCCGACACTGTTCCAGAAGAAGTAAAAAATGTTCGAATGTAAGATCGATTATCATTGACAAATATTCGATATATCGCGATTCGAGTGACTTCGGTAGGGTGTTGAGGAAGGAAAGGGTCCAACTGTTCCAGAAGGAGTAAGAAATGTTCGTTCGATAAGATTATCATTGACAAATAATCGATATATCGCGATTCGAGTGACTTGTTAGGGGGTTGAGGAAGGAAAGGGGCCAACACTGTTCCAGAAGGAGTAAGAAATGTTCGTTCGATAAGATTATCATTGACAAATAATCGATATATCGCGATTCGAGTGACTTGTTAGGGGGTTGAGGAAGGAAAGGGGCCAACACTGTTCCAGAAGGAGTAAGAAATGTTCGTTCGATAAGATTATCATTGACAAATAATCGATATATCGCGATTCGAGTGACTTGTTAGGGGGTTGAGGAAGGAAAGGGGCCAACACTGTTCCAGAAGGAGTAAGAAATGTTCGTTCGATAAGATTATCATTGACAAATAATCGATATATCGCGATTCGAGTGACTTGTTCGAACGAAGGTGAGAAAATAATTGGCAAGGCTATGCGCATATTTGTTACTTTAGCGTTCGAATGACGAAAATTTACGAATCTCGGTTAATATTAACAATATTATATAACAATTAGGTCTACAATAATTGAATTAACTGGAATCAATCTCCTTGTTTATAACAAGAAAATTTGCCTTTGATTGGTTTTTTTTTTTGTAAACTCTTAAACTCTTGGATTCTTTCTTTTTAAAATATATATTCAGCAATAACAAAGGAATTGCATCGAAAAAGATGAATCAAAATAACATCGATGCTATAAGCGCAACGATTAAAGCCTCTTCGATATCAATATTTTATTTTAAACAGTTCTGTTAGCCTCGAATATGTATTTCTATTCCTGATATATAATCTTAATGTGATTTATCATTGCGCTCGTGCCAGCTTTTCGGCTCACGGCTCCTCAGGGATCGGCTACCCGAATGAAGGTACACAGGGGTTGGATTTGCCATTTCTCCAAATTTGTCTAGCCAATATCACCATCCGTCCAATCTGTGTCTCCCTCGAATCAACCCGAATCGGTACGAATATCCATCCTCGAGCGAAATCAAAGAGACTTTTCGTTTAAGATCGTATATTATACTCCTTCTATGAAACGAACATCCTTCGTTATTCCATTTTAAAGATGCATTAATTCCCATCGATTATTCCGTTTTATTATATATTTAATTTCGTAAATCTCGAGTTTCGTAAGAGGAGCGAGCGATTCTGTTTCTTCGTCATAACACGTGGAACAAGAATTGAAAGAGAGGAAGAAGATTGACCTTCGTTTTGCGAATACGAAGGTTGGATGGATTCGAGGGAAAACCGAGTCGGTTGCGTTTACTCGAGGTAAACAACCGTTGCTGTTTAATCATTCCTGCCCTTCCAGTCCGACAATCGTTGCGCACAATACGACTCCGCATCGACTTGTCACTTGCTCGGAACAGACAACGTTTCACTTGCTCGCGTTCCTTTGTCCGTGAGCGAATCGTTCAAAGTAAAAAAAAGAAAGAAGAAAAAAGTTACGAAACAATTTCCGAAGGGACAGGGAAGAGAAACAAAGGGAGAGTGAAATGGAAATATTCGAAAACGGAAATGGCTGCGTTTCGGATTGGAGAAAGGAGAAGAAAAAAGGATGGTGACGAGAAAAATGGAAGAAATGGGAACTCGCGGGAGTCGACAGGGGGCTGGATTATGCAAATCCGCGCGCAGTTACAGCTGGAACGAGGCGAGTTAACGGGGGAAAGTAGTTTGGTCGAAAGGGAAAGGGGATATGGAGTCGCTCGAGGGATTTAATGAGATTCGGCCGAGTCTCGGGTTGATCTGCGCTGTAAACGCGGCTCCGTTAAAAAATGCCAACACGAGAGATCTCGCTTATAACACCAGCGGGAGAGATAAACGTCCTGCGTCCATTCCTGTACGAGGAATCGTGAATCGTGAATGCTTGTCTCTCGATAAACAATTTAGTTTTAATCGAATGTCCGAAAATTTGATCGAATAATTTTCTCGATATATACATCTCGTTGTTGGATCGTGAAATGATTGGTTCCAAGTAAAAAATATATATATAAAACGGTAAGAAAGAATATATTCGATAAGCAATGTTACACTGATGTGGATCGTGCCGATGCCTTTGTACTACTGAGCTGGCTATGTCGCGTCGCACGACGGTTCGAAAGAGAAAACAAACGAAACGGAATCAAAACAATGACACGTATAATATACAATTCACGTATAAATGTATACAAAATATACACTCGTCTCGTGTTTCGTTCGTGTTCGATGAATGTAATTTGGAAGAAGTTTCGAACGGATCGATAACGATCAAATTCGATAACGGTACGACGAATAATTTCGACCCTTCGATCCATTATCGCGGCATCTCCTCGCTTCGCTAACTTCTTCCCTGCCGATCGACTTAATAACCTCTTCTGTTCTTCAACAAAAGGCTCTGAAAGAAATAAATTATGGTCCCCCGAACGACCTGGATACCTCCTATCCCTCGTCAAAACGACAATTCACCAAACCAAAAAAAAGAGAAGGAAACGTTGGACAAGTATATTTATATTTTAAAAGCGTAAATTCGACACGTTCGTTCGTTCAAACACGACGTTGTATATATATATATATGATAGAAAGGGAGAGATAAACTGGACAAATTATCCCTCCGCGGGATTTATTTACTTGGTTATGATATATTTCGGTGGAAGAACGTGTTATGGAGGCAGTTTCGGCGATAGTCACCGGTTAAACAAGAGGACAAGCAAGAAAAGGCTAACAGAACAGGAAACGGAGAATCGAGGGAACGGAAGGTGCACGAAGAAGCAAGAACGTTGGGATGGAATACGTAATCATTCGTTCTAGAATCTCGCTTCTGGCGTTCGATGATTTTCTTCCTTCGCAAATCCGTGCTCGCTCTCGGCTTCTCGGCGAGATCAATGACGTGAGATGGGTATCAACGTTTCGCAATCTTATTCTCGTCGTAAACAATGACAAAATCATCGATACTGCGAATCAATCTGAACCAATCTTAAAAGATTTTAAAAAAAAGTCATAAGTAAGATATTGCCTTTAACGGTATTTTTATTAATATCTCACGAGATTAAGAAAACTTTTTGGAAAACGAGAAAAGTGAACTATTATTTAAACGAGCAAGAAAGAAATCTTAGATGTTCAAAAAAAGTTATAAGTACTTTCGATAATTTTCTCTTTATAATATCACGAATTTCTCTTCGATAAGCTTAAGAATAATCCATCTTGTCCTTAACTTAATATTTTTCACTTACGAGGTTGACTTAAGTCTCTTGAAAAACGAGAGAAGCGAACTTAAACAAACAAGCAAGAAATCTTCAAAAAAGTCATAAATACCTTCTTATAATTTTCTTTTCATAAAATCACGAACCTACGATTCTTCGTCGATACGCTTAAGAACAATCGAACGATCTCTTTTTTAACCTTCCTCTA
>NW_006263864.1:465765-472736 GCF_000469605.1 Apis dorsata | reverse complement strand
GGTGTTCAAAAAAAAAAAAAAAAAAATGTCACAAGTACCTTCGAACGTTCGATAATTCTATCTTCGATACGCTCGAGAATACAATGGATCTTGCCCCTTACGAGTCCACTATCGTCGCAGCCACGTTAACGGAGCCATTCGAAAAAACGAGAGAAACGAACAATCGTGAAAACTCTGTCGCGTTCATCGCGGCGCGGTTTATTTGGCGACGATGTTCCGCGAATCCCTCGAGCCAACGAGCCGAATGCTCCGCGATTACGGTTTTGGGAGACGGTCGGTGAAAAGGTCGGGATTGCACCCGGTTAAATTCGGCCGGAGAGGCAGAAGAGCTCAACGAAACGAGTGTCGCTCCCCCAAAATTGAATGCTACGAATGCTGCGACCTCGTTTCCACTTAACTATCATCTTGCACGATATTGCTACATCCGAGCGTGGAAAGACAAATAACGGCGGATGCGAGCCGAGCCACGTTATTTCGACGAAAGCTTGCTTCCTCGCGGAACGTTTCCTCGAGACGATCGAAGAACGAGATCTTGCCCGAAATCTTTACCGATCATATATATAAAAAAAAAAAAAAAGAAGAAAGAAATATAAAAAAAAAAGAAAAAAAAAGGGAAAGATGGTTCCCAAAGAAAATGGAAATTTACATTTCAAAATTACGATAAATCTAGCTGCATTCTTTCGCCATGCGCCATTGTTCCCAAGTTTGAAACAGAAACCTTTTGTTTCGACCGTTTCGATGTGATTTTAAAAAGGTTTCTCGAAAATTTATGCGTTATCTTGCTGTTATACAGAGGAGGGGGGAATATCACGCTCCATTCGCTCGAGTATCATAAATTAAGGATCGCGGCGGCGCATCGAACCACGACGCGTCCAAGTTCGAGATGGAAAATCTTTTAATCCGACCACCGCCCCATTAATCATACATACGTACGCTCTCTTTCCTACGGGGGATCGAACGGGGTTGGACGGTTATCTTTGGTACGGGAAATGGGAGAGGCGAAACGATTCCATTCGCGAGGCATGAATGAATGATTCGCGAAACGTTATTAACGCTCGCCTCGGATACGTAATAAGGGAGAGGGCACCGTTTAGTTTTGAAAGGCCCCCCTGGGTGAATGGCGGTTGAACTAGTTTCGCCCCTAGTTTTGCCTCTCGCCTCGGATTAATCTAAATTAATGTTCGCGCCTGACCGATCGCTAAACCAATCGAAACTTTCCAACGAGACTTTCGTTAATGTTTTAATCGATCTATGTTATACACCCTTTCCAATACGTTTCATAGAAGAAATATTTGACAGTCTTCTTAAGAATAATTCTTCGACTCGTCGCGTGTGCTTCGAGTGAATCTAAAATACTTTGATAATCAGAATGGAGTTCGTCCTTCTCCTTTCACCTTAGACATGTGTACAGAGAATATTCCAAAAAGAAGAGAACATGTAGGTTAACTTTAATAGGAAATCGACAAAAGAAGAGTCGATGAATTTTCCACGTGAAATCATTGGAATATTGTTACAATATGCATCGATCCCTTCCCAGCCGGATTCCAATTTTCACGACGACGAGACTCGAAGGTATCTAATCGGATCCATTCCTCTCTCCTGCGATTAATTGTTTAGAGATATCGATATCGAATCGAAAGGGGAAGTGGAACAACGCCGCCGTTTCGATTAAGATTGCCACACGCGGCATTATCACGCCGTCTAAACCCGCTCCGTCCGGATAGCTGGCTTCCTCGGCTAATCCTTGGCCCGGATTAAGCAAATTAATCGCCATCGAGTCGGCGAACCGAATCGGTTCAATATCGGTACACGTGTAATCCGTTCGCTCCTCGATTCTAATTTTAACCAGAGGGCAGAGTCCGAGCGTGGAGGTAATTAGAGTCGATCGAGTTTCACCCAACGCAAATGGTTTGACGGGTGGGGAGAATCCATATTTGCGCCTGGCAAATAAATGTTACGATATTCATAGAGAATTCCGATGGAATTTCTGGAAACGCACGTTCGAAACGCCCGCCGATCGAATGAATCGAACGAAATACAATTCGAATTCCGTCTACGATTTCCAAACTTCCTTTCGTAGATCCGTTTCGCGATATTCCCAATCCCTCCACCTGTTACGCGGGTTTCGAATCGAAACCCTTTCCCAAGAAACCTCGAATTTATCCCAATTTTTTTTTAATTCCCAATTTTACTTCCAATAGTTTTTTTTTCTTAGGCAAGAATAATAAATCGCTTCTTCTCGCCATTATCGGACGCAATGCCCTTCTCTCTCCGGTTCATTAGCAACGATACGGAGAGAACGAGACGGGAAAGAACCGAGCAGGTTCGTTAATAGCTCTAGATTAAAAAAAAGTTTCTCCTTCCAACTTAGAAAGAATCTCTTAACGATCTTCGTATTCGAGATTCGAGACAGATTCATCTTATTTACGTATACATTATCGTTGATCACAATTGTGCAGCGTCATTTCTCGACCACGACTTGATCGTCCACGCGTGAAAAGAAGCTTCGTTCCACGTCTGAGAACGTAATTATCGGTGGAATCAGGGTCGATCTTACGAGAGTTAGAGCCGCGTTAACTCGTCGCGCGCCTCGACGACAATGGGCTCGCAATTACGTCTTCGCGAAACTAACGCCATTGCCGCCGATTCCCCATTCCAGGATTCGATGGTTCCCAAAGAGATCCCATTCATTCCTCCCTTTTCGCTAAACAGGGGGAGGAAATTATCGATCTGTATTGATAAGTCGTCTGGGTCCACGAGTGAGACGCGTGGTTAAAACGCGCAGCTAATTTACTATGAAAGATACGCAGGATGAAGGAGTTCGATAATGATAAAGATCATTGGATTTATCGTTTGACTACCACACGTGTTTTTAACGAAAAATCCTTCAGATCGTTGTATCAAGTGCACTCTAGTATTTTTACTAATATTTTAGTAATGCGAGTCTGATGGTCGCAAGAATGATGTCTGGCATCATTTGTTTCCATCATTACTATTCAATAGAAGTATTGATAATAGTAATTATATTGACAATAGTATTGAATAGTAATGCTGATTTATATATTTTGTATATTTTGGATATTTTAATTTGGATAATTTGGATTATAATTTGGATAATATGACTAGTCATAATAAATATACTTTTTAGTTGTGAATTGTATATAAATTATTCGTGTAGCTTGTCTATTACAGACCTCTCACAATGTCACAGATAATCGTGTCCGATGGTCAGAGCACGTATCACCATGAGACTCGTGATACCTCAAAATTAGAAGATCTTTAGAGAATTATTAGCTACAAAATTGTTAGGATTATCTGAAAATACAATAAAATCTCGTCAAAACCTTCAGTCAATATAATATCGCCGTTCGAAAAAATAATTCTGATATAAGTATTACACTGCATGCAAATTATGTTATTCGGATAAAAAACGATGAACGGTCAAACGCACGAAAGAATTTAAAAAAGACAATTTTTTCTCCAAATTGTCCAGATCAACGTCAGCTTTGTACAGAATGTTTTAAAATTTTACATTCAAAATAATTTTTTTAATAAATTATTTTTCTATTATTTTTATAACAATTTAATAATCTTTCCAATCCAAGCGTTACTCGAATATGTTAATCGTTACGAACATCGATCTTCTGTAGCGAACATTTCTTCTACTTTCTATATATTTAGAATAGATATTTAGAATAGAGGAGGAGAAATGACGAATTATATTTGAAGCGAAAATAATTTATTTAACTGCAAACAATCGTTACCGATTATAATTAATTGAACGAATTTCTAGACATCAAGGTAGAAATTTTTCAATTCGTAACGAAAACAATCATTTTCGAGATAGCGGGGCGGAAAGAAACGAACGGGTCGGGTAAATAGAAGTTCATTTCTGGCGGTGATTCGCGCGAGAAGCGGAAGCGACCGACGGCGGCGGCGGTCCAGGCGCTTTCACGCGATATTGACGCAGCGGGGGTGCGGAGGGGGCCTGCAAATACGTTCCGCGCGTTTATTCGCACACCTTTGTATTTACATAACCGAGGTCGTCGCCTGTCAACGATATGAATTAATATCGATGTCGAGGCGGGTGAAAAGAGTTGCGGTTCCCGTTCGAAATAATCCCCGTGGGGGCCGAGTGAAAATTTCACAGCCACCGGAACGGAGCATCACACCCCCTCCCCTTGCTCGACGCGTTCCAACTTTTTCCTTCCATTCTACCGCCTTTCGGAATTATAAGCTCGTAAACATACGATTCAATCGAATATTTTAATCGAACGATTTCAACCTGCCCTCGTTCTCGATCGCCCGTGTATTTAATCGCGTTACTCCAACTTTGCATCCTCCTCCATGTTCCATGTTGTTCGAGATCGCGATTTTCTTGTGAACGGTGCGGCGTTTTGCAGATACGCATGAGTATATACGATTGCCGAATCGCGTAGTGATTTTAACGTGACGGGGAAGGAGTGAGTAATGAACGCGTTGCCAATAAAACGGTAACACCGTTCACGGTAATCGCGCGGCAACGACGCTGCTCGCCGGCGAACAGATCGGCGTGAATTTAATGGTTCAGAAAACGACACCTATTTGCCGGGGAGAGAATCTATTCCATTTCGAAGACTTGGACCAACGACCGAGGGAACCATCTACTTGTTCCACGATAAACATTAATGGGGCGGCAATTGGGAGGATTCTCGAAGAGAGGTATCGCGAGGGGCAGTTGTCCGTTTTCCTGTCCCGCTTCAATTCATTCTTCTCCGTTCAACTAGACCCAAAAAACGTGTCGCGGTCGATAGATGCCATCGACGAAAATTAGGAAAATTAGGAATCCTCGTCGAGAAAGAGGGAAGATTAAAAAATTTGGACTTGGAAAAGAGAAAGATAATTTACTTTTTATTATAATGTATGAGCGAGACAATTTCAAAATATTAAACAGAATTCTCGAAAAAAAATATCTTAAGGTAAGGATGTCGTTTTTTTTTTTCAAAAAACGTGTCACGGTCGATAAATGAAGAAAATCCAATCAAAGTTTGGATTTGGAAAGGAAATTTATTCTTTATTCGCTGTTGTATGTTCTTGCAAGGAGCACATCCGAGACAATTTTAAAATAAATAAATATTAAAATATGAACTGAAAAGTATAGGGAGAGAAAATTCAGAAAACGACATCTATTAGCCGAGAAAAATCTATCCATTTCGAAGACTTGGGACCGAGGGAAACATCTTGTTCCACGATAAACATCAATGGAGAGGACCAATTGAGAGAATTCTCGAAGAAAAGTATCTGGATAAGGATATCGTTTTCTACTAGTCCAAAAAACGATCGATAGAACGCATCCTCGTCATTACACCGATGAAAAGAACGAAGAAAATTTAAATTTGGAAGGGAAAATTTATATTCTATTTCCCGGAAATTTAAGACAATTTCAAAATAAATATTGACGGTGGAGGGAAAAGTGGCGAGCGAGTATAATTCAGCGAGAGGGGTCGCTGTTTACGACGCTGCCCGGTCGTCCACGTTAACGATGTTCACACCGGGTTTGGCAAGTCGACGAATAATTCAGCGCTTTAATTACGGGCGCGGACCCGGAGGGGTAGCTGTATACACGTCGCAGCCCCCGATATATACCTGTCGGTAATGCTTCTTCGCCGACGGTTAGACAAGCTTCTTGTATTTGTTATGATCCCGTCAAGAAAATGGAGCGGAACTTTGCGCGCGTCAATTTCCTATCCGACCCCCTCCTTCGTTCCCCCCACATCGCTCGAGCCGCTACGACGACGACGATCCTCCTCGACGAAACGTTTCCCTTATCGGATAGGAATTAATTACCCTACGATTTCGAGGGCTCGTCCTATTGTGAAATTCTGTGGCAGCTAAAGAGAAATCGAGACGGTGGCAATTATACGATTTCGAGAGAGTCTACTCCCTCCCCTCCTCTCAGGTAATTATATCTCTTCGAGCGACGGGATCCTACAAATTTTATGGAATTATAATGGAATATGCCGTTGCACCACTCGTTGGAGGATCTTGCGATTGATCTCGCGATACTATATAAATTAATCGAGTTTCTTTGAAAATATAAAGGGGAAAAATAAAGAAAACTCTATGCTCGGGGATGAATATTTAATTTGGAAACATTAACTATTGCATCCTAATATGTACTAACAATTTATCATACGTTGGTCGTTTGAAGGAAGCAAAAGTGGAGGAGAGATACAATTTTAAGTTTACGTTGATGAAATTGTAAACTTCGAAACAAACTTTCCAAAGATCCTTGAATAATTCCCACGTAGACCCATAAAACTTTCTAATTTTTCGTCGATTTCGCTGCTAGTGCACGCTAGTTCTCGCATAATTGATACCAGTGAGCACACAACAGCGTATCGTTCGTGGCAATCGTCAAGATTCATAATTCACCGACTCGCTTCTCCCGCCCGATTATGCAAACGAACGAAACGCGTCGTCTCGGGCCAAACAGCGAGACCGAGAAACGAGCGGAGCTTTGAAATCGAAACGGAGCAGCTAGAAAAGGCAATAAAGGTGCGAGGAGCTCGGCGTGATATGAACGAGCTTAATCGAAAAAGGTTGGGAAGAAATGAATTTTAGGAGGCGCGAAAAATTGTTTCTCCCCGAGGACGGATTTTAAACGAGGATACGCGAGAATACATCGCGCCATATTTCCGCCGGCCGATAAAGCAAAATTTCTACGACGCGTCGTATATCGCGCCACCCGGAAAACCCTTCTATATTCGGGCTCTCGGCCGACGTTAGCCGTTATTTAGAAACCGAGATTTAATAAGCGCGCGCGCAACCGGCCTGGCAACCGGTGCAATCGCGAGGAACCGTTATTCAAAGTCTACCACGCTTCCGGTTTCACGGATTCAAACATCGATCTCGTTCCTCGCTCCTTCCTTCTTCGAGCGAGTTCAAGTTTACACGCGACCTTACGAATTATCGAATACAGAATCGACAGA
>NW_006263864.1:463012-465528 GCF_000469605.1 Apis dorsata | reverse complement strand
TTTTCTTTTTTTTTTTTTTCCATATCGATACTCGATACTCGATATCGAGAAAGTAACACGAGAGAGAGAAAAAAAAAAGCGATGTTGGCAACTGGCAGGAAACACTAGACACCAGAGAAGGGAGGGGTTTGGAAAATTGGAAAAAGATTATCCCTAGCGCGAAATGATTCGATATGATTCTCGAATTACTCGAGCAGCTCGTTTCGAAGAATAAAAGAACGGATCGAAACTCGGGATGATTCCCGATCAACATTAGCCCGGTGGCCGAATAATACATAAGGGGGGAATACCGTGGAAGAAGCTTTGATTTGAATCTACACCGGCTGTAAAGTTCATTAGATTTAAATATTTATGAGATCGGGGGTGGAGAGGCAGGTCCCAGGTCAATTTGAAGCTGGAGGAGGGAAACGACTTTGGTTCTTTATTCCCGCGGGACGGAGGACGAGCACGACGGAGAGAACCGTCTGTCCTCCTCTTCCTCCCCCTCTCCTCCCCTGGTAAGCGTTGCAAAAGTTTCCCGGATTACCAAAGAGGACCGCTCCCCAAGACAAATGCCCGATTTAATTGGCCGAAGAAGCGGTCCCCTTCTTCGATTCCAACGCGAATTCCGGAAAACTCTGTAAACGTTTAACGTCTTGGATTCCGTCGCATTCCGCATTGCGGATCGGTTGCACCGCGATCGAAAAGCCGAGGCACGCCAATTTCGTAAACACTGCAATTTCGTTAATTAACCCGGAGGAGGAGAAAAAAATAAAGAAGGAAAGAAGGGAGGGAGCATCGTTACGAGCGAGATTTCCTCAACCGCGATCGTTTGTTTCTATGGCCTCCCCTTAAAAACAAACCAACTTTAAATTTCCCCTCACAACTTTCAACGTTGGGATAGAAATTGAAATTTATCCGATTTATTCCTGTTACATTCGAATTTACGATTCTCTTGTACAACCTAACGCCGGACTAATGAACTTTGCGTGATTTAAATCGTGAATTTCATCTTTCTATATATATATATATATATTTCACTTCGAAACAGAGTCTATCGTTCGTAATGTCGCAATCTTGATCGTTCACTTTTGAAGTGGTACGCAACGTCTATCGAATCACAATTTCGCGATAAGTAAAATATGCGAAAGATACGCAGCGTCCAATATAATTCACAACGCGTTGCAATTTTGCAATCGTGGAAAAATATTCGAAATTCGCGATCTTCGCAGTGAAAAAGTACGTGAAACGTAGCAAATAGGGAGCATCCAGTATTTCCAATATCACAATCCTCCCCGTGAAAAGATAGAAAAGTTTCATTGTGGAAAAAGATATATCGTCCCCGATATCACAATCTTCGCGACGGAAAGACTTTATCCAAAAGATACACACCGTCCATCATTTCAAATATCCATAATCTTTATCGTAGAAAGATCCGCAAAATCCAATATCGTTCGCATTCATGTCACGCAAAATGCAAAAGAACACGTGCCACCCCTTTCCGCTCGACGACTTTTTCAGTCGGGCGAAATAGCAACTCGAGATGATTTTACGCATATGTGACAAATAGCATAAAATGATTTTCTACGTTGCTTAATAAAGAAACGATGCTATAAGGAATCTAATTAATACCGCGCTCTTATTAATTGGAGATAACGAAATCTAGCATAAATCACTCGACTCGAAGCGTTTTCTAACGTAATTTTGCTACATCTGCCTTACAGATTTTTTTCGCGGTTACTTAAGATATGAACCACTTGGGGATTGTCACGTTTTATATTTTTTTTTCCAATAGAATAGATTCTCTTTTGTCAATTTGTAATACAAATTGTTCGATCCATATATCTCATCCTTTTTACATAATCGGATTCAGATTCAAATAGTGAATAAAATTAGCACAATAAGTAAGTATATTTTTAATTATATATTTAAAAAATTATAATTTTGTTCTCTTTATTTTTATTCAAGTAATTTATTGATTTCTTTTTCCATTTTATTTTAAATTATATCATATTTATTTTATTTCTCTATATACATATTTGTATATTTTTTATATATCGATTACTATATATTTTCTCTTTTATTCTATACCAATTAAACGCAATATTAATTTTTATTTAATTATATATCTTTATGTTACATACATTTTTAACGAAATAATAAATTATAATAAAAAATCAATATTGCTCCCATAAATTAAATCTCAAATATATAAACTCAAAAAAAAAATTTAATTTTGTCCAATTAACTCCTATTACGTGAATCACCGCGCTTACTCGCCTCAAAAAGAGGCTACAACACATATATTTTCGAAAACACATTCGAAGATTAAACCGGTACGCGAAACTTATCCGTTCGTATCTGATCATACCTCTCAGCGTCGAAATTCCATCGAATTCCAATTTGAAAATGAAGCCGCCAAGCATCGCGGCTTCCTGGACAAATGGTCCCCGTATACCATTCATGCGCACATATGTAGACAAACCCTTCGTGATCGAACGTAAATTTGTCCCGGTGGCAGGATCGAGCCTCCCCGA
>NW_006263864.1:455595-462452 GCF_000469605.1 Apis dorsata | reverse complement strand
TATATATATATATATATATATATATATATACGGAGGGAGAGAGAAGGATCTTTTCTTTCGAGTACGCGTTCTTCTTATTTTTACTCAAATTGCGAACAACAAATTGCGGTTTCCATCGATGTCGAACCGATTTGTCACGTCACGAAGGATGTTTTTAGTAGCAAAGTAATTATATTTCCGCGACAGGAAATGGAGAGAGGGGAGGAGGGGGAAGGGAAAAATGGAGGCCATCCGACAAACTTTACGGCCGACCGTTTCCGCGAATGCGATTACACAGCTCAACTTTCAATTTAGCCAAACGAACGCAATTACCTCGAGTAATTCTGTCCTGCTATTTTCTAATCGGCCACCACCGGAGTTTTCGAAGCGAGAGGACGGAAACGGACCCCGCGTTTCCGTCCCCCGCGAAGGAAACGAGAAAGGAGAGAGGCGTCGTCCGGAATTTAACCGTAATTTTGCCGCGTTACTCGATGAGAATGGGAAAAGGATAGCAAGGATAACGATCCGCAATTATATTATATAATTAATTAATTGTAGAAGATTGTTAAGCGCGCATGAATGCTCTTTCGACCGAGATGTATATGCGTGTGTGATGTACATGTGGTGCATGTCTATTGTAAGAGAGCTCTTAATGTCATAGCAGATAATCGTGTCAGAGCATGTGATGTTAGAACAAAACTATTTAAGTGTCTGACGGTCAGATTAAGACGCGTTCACTGAGACTCTCTTCACCTCAGAAAATCCCTTTCTAGTTCGATTGGGAAGATTTCAGTGTCTGACATCCCCAAGTTAGAGAAAGCTTCCTCAAGTGTGTCAAAAATAAACAATTGTACAAATGACTAAACTCTCAGAAACGACAATCTTCTCATCGTTCTTTGTTTAGGCTTAACAGAGGTATAATAATGAGAGGATTTCCACGAGGAATTTCTTCGAAGAATAAGCTGTTTATAAATCCTCGCGAGCTAATAAATGCTGACATCGAGTGTCACTCTTTCTTCTCGATAAGATCGCGAGAATCCTATGTTTCCCGATTTTCCTTCTTCTCTCTTTCCCACTCGATCGAAGAGGGTTGCTTTCTGGGCCAGAGAAGAGAGAGAACGAAGATTCCTCCCCTAGCTAATGGCTTTAAGAGAAGCACGGCTCGATGCAACGTAGATTGTTAGGTTCCTCTTTATAGCTCGCCCGACGCGGATAATTCAGCAGCGTGGAAAGGAAAGAAGGTTTCGAAATAAAATTTCGAGCGAAACTGGGACGAGACGGTGGTGCAAAGGTAGCGAACAAGGGAAATTTCTTACGTACTTGAACCGAGCGATCCTCCCCCAAACCGTACACCGTTGACCGTCCACGATACTCGAAATACTTGGCAAGTTGATAAGAACTCACGGATACAACTTTAGAGCATCGCCTCGAAACATTCCACGAGCGCGAGACAATTTTCGAAACTCCCGACAAATTTCTCGCCTTCCGCTTTACGCGACTCCACTCATCACGCCTTCCCCTTCTCTCTTCTTTCTTCTTGTGTTCGAGCGAGAATGCAACGAATTATTCCCGCTTTAACCGCCGCCAGCCCTTCTCCCTTTTCCTTCTTGCAAATCCTTCTTCTTCTTCCCGACTCGAGCCGAGCGACGTTCGACTTTTCGATTCGCGTCGAAACGCTGCTTCAATTTTACCGCTAAATTTGAAAGGGTGGAAACATCTTCTCTCTCCCTCTTTCCACGATCGATTCTTTCGCAAAAGATTACGTGGTCGAGGTATTAAAACGCTGTGAGCTGCAGCATTGTCCCGGTAGCTCGATATTTTTCTCGGCTTAAGATAAAACTGCAATGCAACGCCTGTATTCGGCGAAATCCTACTTATCGAAGTAATCAGCGCGAAGCCATTCGAGAGCAGCTAACGGAAAGGTTCTCGTTGCTTTCTTATCTCGACCACTGGTTTCAGAAAGCCAATTGCGAAAAAGGAGAATAGCGAGGAGACGATCGACGCTGTTTTCCTTGTTTCTATTTTATTTTTTCTATTTTATTTTTTCTCGCGACGGAAGATAATCGGCGAAACCATCGAAACCAGGTATTTCTCGACATTCCCCCCTCCCTCGAACATTATCATTCGAGTGACAAATGTAAAAAAAAATAAAAAAAAACGCACGTGATTTTCGCGTCGTTTTCGTATCTTATTTCGCGACACTGTATCCGCGATCCCTCAGAGAAAATGAAACGTGGATTCAAACGCCTGGAACACGACACGTTACGAAGACATAATTTTTCATAGCGGGCTACAAAGTGTAATCGTTATATAATATATATATATATATATATTCTCGTAATTGCGGCAAACTCCGACAATGATTGGTGGAAGCACATTGTTAACGATACATGGGAACGATATTATCCAAAAGATAAAAAAAAAGGAGGGGGGATGATGGATTAAACTCCTCTGTCTGTTCGAATATTCCATATCGGACGTTCGTCGCTACGAATGACGAGAGAGCAGAAGAAATCGAACGGGGGCCGGCTTGTCAGCCAGCTACCATAATTATCATCGCACCTGCATTTATTATCCGTTGGTTGGTTGACTAATGGGCTCTTTTTTTACCCACCGATCCTCCAAGGAAACTCCATCCAACTACGGATAAATCGTCGGTGAAAGGGATGACGAATTATCGAGAATTAATTCAGCGGGGCCAGTGATGCGTCACCTCGACGCAGGGGGAGGGGGATGGAGATCGGGGAGAAAAAATATGGCGAAAGCGAAGTTTAATGGCTCGCGTACAACGGCCATCATCCAGATAATGCGTACGCATAAACGAATGAAAAAAAATGGTTGATTCGGTCGGAAGTAAAGAGAAGAATTTCCTCCGGATAGGAAGAGAAATGACGCTCTCGGTTTTCCCCTTCCTTTTTCTTCCGTTTCCCTTTCCTCTTCTTTTTTTCCCTATGATTTTCTTTTTTTTTTTTTACGAGTTTAAAAATACGAGGTAAAAGTGAACTAGCGCGTGGGAAGAAGGGATTAACGATAATTTACAGGACGAGGGTGATAATGATAATATAGGGATTTCGTTTCGATCGAGAGCGGTGGGAAGGAAAAAGAAAAAAACAGGGAGAAAACGCCTCCCCCTCTTCCTCTCCGTCCAACCATTTCTCTTCCGTCCAATCGACGATAAAGATATAAATGATTCCCCACTAAAAGTTTATTTCATCGGGGGTATACGTTTAAGAATCTTCCTTCCATCCCCCTTAAGCCACTCCCTGACAGCCAACGCTTCTTCTTTATCATTTCCCCCTCCCCTCCCCCTTTTATTATTTCTAATTACGTCCGCGAACCCCGCTTTTAAATAAAAGCAAGGCTCGCCTGCGAGGAGGGCCCGAAAGCCCTTAAGGTGAACATAAATTACCGTTCCCGGTAAAGAACAATTCCCAGAAAATTAATTTAACCGCAATATATTTGCGGCTTAGATTCACCCCTGGGAGCAGCCAAGGGATGGGAGAGGGGGGAGTGGAAACAAGGTTACGTAATATCTGCCACGGTTTGTTTAACTTCTCCCTCCATCCCCCTCCTCCCCGATCGATTCCCCCGGCTTTCTTATTGTCCACGCCACGGAATTACAGCAAGAAAATCGCGCGGAAATAATTACTCCGACTCCGACTCCGCCATTAATGCGAAAGCCTTAGGAGGAAGAACGAAAACGAGTAAACGGGGAGAACTGCCTCTCCCTTCCTAACCCCTCTTCCCCTCCTCCAACTTCCTATCTCGTTCGACGCAAATATTACCCGCCGCTAATCGCGCCATCTCGGCCGTTAAAAGCTTCGCCAACTTTTCCTCCCTAACTTCGGCCAGGTGATCCTTTTAGGTATCCGAAAGACGTGGCCGATTTACGCGCGTAAGAGGAACACTCGTTCCTCGATAATTGACGGGGCATCGAAATTACTTTCGATGAATTTTTTTTTTAGTTCTCGTTTCTTCTCGACGAGATAAAAATCTCGTCGTCTCGGGGGTGAAAATCTTGATCGATCGATTCGAAATATTCGTTGATATAAATAATTCGGGAGTAACATGGAAATATATATGTGGATCCTGTGTGATCTGTTCCATCGAGTGATAAAACGGCGGCACGTGTCGCGCAGGACGTGATTTCATTCGATGATCGTGCTTTATCTGACGCGACGCGATTTCATAAATCCACCCTCGTTCGTTTCGATCGCCGATTCGTTTCACGGGTTGAACATTTCTCCAATTTGTTCGCTCGTCGGATCGAAATAATAATTGCCGCGTTCGCTTGGCGGAACTCTTTGCGGAAATTACTCGTAAACGATCCTCTCTTAATCCAAACCGGCACGCGTGGAATATCTTTTCTCTCGCACATTTTCCCCACGTGGCCTCGTAACCGTGCAATATCTCGGCCAGAAATATGTGTACTCGTTCTCTCCACCGAGGGAGAGGGGCATAAATTCGTGGAGAAGCCGCGTAAACGCGCGATAAACGACGGCATAGCGGAGGTAACGTTGCTCGTTTAATCAAAGAGAGATCGAGGATCCAGCTACGTTCCGTTGGAAAGACGGGGAAAAAGAAGAAGAAAGGAGGGACGACTTTTCTCTCCTTTCTCTCCTTTCGACCGAAAATGAAAAAGTTCTTTCGCCCGGCAACGACGTTTACGATTCCTTCCAATAAAGTCGCGTTCCGAGTCGATTCTCTCGCTCTTTACATTCGGTCCGTTGCACGGCCCGAAGAAATCGAATTACCTCCAACAGCTTTGCCCTCTTTCCGAAACGCACCGAGCCTCCTCCGCACGCTTTTCTCGTTTTCTTTCTTTTCCTTTCTCTTTCTCTTCTTCGAGCAGGTAACGATTCCAGAGATTTCTCAGAAAGTAGACGTGGAAGGTGCAACCTTCGAGAAAAGGACTTGGCGAAACGAGAGTTCGAGCAATGGACCCCGAGATAACTAGATTTCAGCTAACTCGCGTGAAAACACGAGCGTGCTTATTACGATATCGTTTATTAAGTATGCTTAAGAAGACAGTAATGCCAATCCTATAAGAGATTTGGAAAAGAATAACGTTGTTTCATTTTTGTTATTGTATTATAATTAATAAATAGTCGTTTTCTTTTTAATATCATCGCTGAAAGCAGCGACACCTATCTCCAAACACGTTCGTCGATTCGTCTGTCGCGAGGCGTTAATTCCAGGAGAGGACGAGGATATCGCGAGCTTTACAACGTTTTAATCGCTCTCCACCACGAGTCGCGCACGGCGATGTCTCTACAAATATTTGCCGGATCCGCTATGGCGAAAATTAATCGCGCAATTTCACCGATCGTGCAAACAAGCGGGCGCGATCGACATTTTCGAGGCGAAAAGGAATCGAGCCGGCTCGTTAAATATTCATGGGAGCGGCAAGGAATGGATGTCCCTCAGTTTATCCCATTAAATAATGAGATATATAAATTAAATTCGGTGCACGCGTCGTTTCCTCCGTTTCCGATCCAACGCATCCGGATGCGTACATTCCATTCGTCTCTCGAAACCGATCGAGAGAACAGGAAGGAAAAGTGAGACGTACAAAGAACTTTCGATCGATAATAATTACGCGCAAGTCGAATTTAAAGGAGGAAATAACGTAGATTACGAGTTTCCTACGCAATTTCGATCGCTCGTAAAACCGTGGTCGATTATACAATTCCGTATCGATTCTATCCATCGATTTCGACTCATCGGGGACCACCGCTCGGTTCCTTAGAGTTTTATCGGAAACGGCTCGATACGGGACGTGGAACGTTTACAAATGAAATTGAACGGAGAGCGATCCGGTCGCGGTTCGCCGCGTATTATGACGACGATTAAAATATTGGGCCTCGTCGTAAACGACACTGGTGCTTAGCACGGAAGAAAGTACCGATTGCCAATTGCCCCCTATAAAAGTACCTTGTCACGGAGACCCGTTATCCAGTTGTTCTCGGCCTGTACACCCGAAATATCGGCGAAATGGCGACGTTGGTAAGTCTCGAATTCGAATCCACGAGTGGTCAAAGAGGCAATAACGCTGTACATCGTCGACACCAATCAATCGTTTTTCAACTAAGTTGATCAGCGAGTTGATCGTTTGCATTTCAAAGAGAATAACACGAAGATGAGCGCTAGCACTCGGGCGTAAAAGAGAAATTAAAACTCGGGCGGCGCGACAAAGGGACGAAAGTAGCCGTTAAATGAAACGATACGTTGCTCGGTCTAAATCTCTGACTCTCTCTCGAACGAGGCTCGAAACTTATACCCAAAATGCAGCGTTCGAAATTAAATTTACTTTAAAGATAGATTCGACTAAATCGCGACCGCGAATGTAAATGAACGTTTTAACGAATGTAACGTTCGTGTTTGGAATTCGCGTTTATCGGCCGGAAAAATAAAAATCTCTGCACACATTCGTATTCGTCCCCGTCGATGTCGGTCACGCATCGCGCGAAATAAAGAGCAAACCGTTAATTTAAAATTCCTCGCCGCGCAACGATGGGGAGGGGGAAGGAATTCATCGCGTAAATCATCGTCGACGAAATTCATTCGTTGATCGAAAAATGGTGCAAGAAAACGCGCCGCTTCCCGATCGTTCCGTAGCTGACTTCGCTAATTCAACGCGCCCGAACCAAGATTCAATTTCGTAGCCGCGTATCTATCTCTTGGCCGCTGCCTTCAACCTCGCTACCCTTAAACTTCCGCTTCTTCTCGGCCNCAAAGGGGGGAGGGGGGATCTCGCGACAAGAAATGGCGGAGCGGCGATAAAACGAGCCGGCGACGATTTAGTGGATATTATCTCCGGTTTTTCCGCTCGGCCGTGCTCCGCGTTTCGCACGTGCGCCATTGCAAGCCAAAATGGC
>NW_006263864.1:451336-455564 GCF_000469605.1 Apis dorsata | reverse complement strand
CCGACGTTGTTTTATTGTTTCGGTTACCCGAGCTAAATGTTACCCGCTACAGCGCTACGCCATCGTATCATAATGAACTCGCTTGCGGCTAAACGATTTTCGAAAATTAGCAATCATCCCTTCCCTCCAATCCGCCATGTTTGCGTCCCACGTTACGCGTATACAGATAGACGGGATTTGTAAACAAAATTTCCGATCTAGTTTTTACCATTTTTCCATTACTTTTTTCAACTTTCCGTTTCTCTCTGTCCTTAGGCGTGGCTTCTAGCGGCAGCTCTGCTATTGACAGCGGTGGCTGGCCGAAATTTAAAACCACCACCGGAAGAGGATCGCACGAAGCTGTCGGATCCCATCAGGGCTCCGCGACAAGTGGAATCCCAACGCGTCCCTGCGTTGTCGCGCGACGATTCCCAGATCCCGCAGATTTCCAACGTCAACGTTCGCAAATATCCGCGAAAACGGCAATTGCCCGTTTCGATCGGGGCCAATTTCCAGTCGTTCGCGTTAAACGGCCAACCTCGCGCCCCGTTGCGCACAGCCACCTTCGATCCCACCACCAACACCACCACCATCGTAACTCGGATCAACGAGGTCGCGAAGCGGATCGAGCCTCGAATCTCGGCCGGATCGTCTCACGTCGTCTTCGCAACGCCTCGGAGGAGCCTCGGTTTCGAGCATTCGTTCCACCACGACCACCGTCATTCCCATCGTCACGGCCACCACTCGCATCACGAGCATCGGGCCAAGCACGAGCACGAGCACGGTCACAAGCATCACGGCGAGCACGAGCACAAGCATCACCACGGCCACCATCATCATCACGGCCACGAGCATCACCACGGGCACAAGCATCATTCCGAGCACAAGCATCACCACGGGCACGAGCACAAGCACGAGCACGGTCACAAGCACGAGCACAAGCATCACGGGGAACACCAGCACCACCACGGGCATCAGCATCACTCGAAGCACGAGCACCACGAGGAGCACAAGCACCACGCCGAGCATCACCACCATCACAAGCATCATCATCACAACGAGCACCACCACCACCACGAGCACCACCACGTCAACGAGCATCACCATCATCATAGCCACAAGGAGACCGAGAATCACCATCATCATCACGGCCACGATCATCAGGAGCATCACAAACACGGACACAAGGAGGAGCACAAGCACCACCACGGGCACGAGCACAAGCACGGCCACCACGAGGACCACCATCACGCTCACCACCAGGATCACCACCATAAACACGGCCACGAGCACAAGCACCACCACCACCAGGATCACAGTCACAAGCACGGGCACGAGCACAAGCACGGCCATCACGAGGAGCATCGTCACGGGCATCACGAGGATCACAAGCACAGCCATCACGAGGACCATCACCACAAGCACGGCCACGAGCACAAGCACGGGCACAAGGAGGAGCATCGTCACGGCCATCGCGAGGAGCATCGTCACGGCCATCGCGAGGAGCATCGTCACGGCCATCGCGAGGAGCATCGTCACGGCCATCGCGAGGAGCATCGTCACGGCCATCGCGAGGAGCATCGTCACGGCCATCGCGAGGAGCATCGTCACGGCCATCGCGAGGAGCATCGTCACGGCCATCGCGAGGAGCATCGTCACGGCCATCGCGAGGAGCATCGTCACGGGCATCACGAGGATCGCAAGCACAGCCATCACGAGGACCATCACCACAAGCACGGCCACGAGCACAAGCACGGGCACAAGGAGGAGCATCGTCACGGCCATCACGAGGACCACCACCACTCCCATCACCAGGATCACAAGCATCACCACCACGAGGAGCACAAGCACGGCCACGAGCACAAGGAGGAGCACAAGCACGGCCACGAGCACGAACACCACCACGATCATCACGAGGGGCACCATCATCACGAGCACCACAAACATCACGCGTCTCACGAGCACAAGCACGGCCATTCCCACGAGGAGCGCCACAAGCATTTCGACGACCACAGCCACGAGCATCGTCACGAGAACGGCCACAAGCACGCGGAACACCACCTCCACTCTGGTTACGTGGAGCAACACGGCCATCACAAGCAAGGGTTGGGCCATTACTTCGACGCCTCGCAGAATCACGAGGAGTACGCGTTTCCGGAGGAGAGCGAGACGGTGGTGGTAACGCCCCGGGTCGAGGATATCCTTAAAATTAAGAAGGAGGCGGAGGAGAGTACGACCGAGCAAGCTACGACGACGGATGATCGAGCGTGATCGTTCCAACGTAGGAACGATTCCTTTCTATACTTTGATCGTTTCGCTTCCGAGCGCGTTTCCTGCAAATTGTTTCTTGTCTTAGCCTCGAGTTATATCTTTGTTGACACCTTTACGAAATACAAAGTTTACACGAGTTTATGATTGCCTTGTCCCTTCCATTAAACCTGGTGACCGGTTTCGACTAGAGAAGGAGGAAGTTCGATGGATACGACTACGCTCCGTTTCTCGTTTTCGAAACTACAATAACGTTTAAACTTCGGTCTCAAGATACTCGAGCCTTCGTCTCCAACTGGATATCTTTCCCATTCCGGGGAGGGGCGAGGGAGGGAGGAAATCACGGGGGAAATAAAGGGGGAAATCGGTTACGAAAAGCTCGGTGTTAATGAAACGTCCGAAAATTTAACATCTGGCCGACGCAATTGGCCAATTTTGTAATTGCAAAAAAAAAGAAAAAAGAAAAAAAGAAAACGGGGATATCGGCTCGAGAGACTTTGGAGGCAACGATTGTTCGAGGAAGAGTTTCGAACAAACTCCCGTAATCCGGCGAAACAATCCTTCTTCTTCTTCTTCTTCTTCTTCTTCGACGATTCACCGATTTTGAACGACTTACGCCGACAGTTATAATCCAGCCACCACCCAAGTTTGCAACGTCGATCGAGAATCTCGTTGGACCCCCTCCCGAGAGGATGATGGAATTAGCCGTACTCTCGAAAGCGAATTGCCTCGAAAAACGAGGAAAGGCGTAGACGAGAGGGGCAATCTTCGATTAATTATCCGAGTGAAGTTGAGTTAAGAAAAAGAGGAGGGGGGAGGAGGGAGTAGAAGGGAAAAAAATAAACGAATAAATTAAACGGAAGGACTCGTTAATGGAGAGCTCGGGGACATTTTCGAGAGAAAATCTTGTCCCGTTCTAACTTTCGTTTCCCACTCCTCGTCGACGCGATTAATCTACGTGGATAACAAATAATATTATGCTCCGTTAAACTTTCGGATCTTTCGAATACGCGTTACTACACAAACGAAGGAGAAACGTCGCGTTCGGTCGACGGATCTTCATTAGTCTCGTTTCAACCATAATATTATCAACTAATTTCCATTGATTGAAGGAAAATATTTCGGGATGTAGAACGGAATGTTTAAATTCTTTCGAAATCGATCCATCCATCCGACGGTAACGAAAATTAATAACTGTAAAAATTTCACTGTCGAAAATAAATTAATAACAAAAGTTTGTCGGGTCGTTTTTATCTTTCTCTCCTCGGTTAAAATATTTCGTTCATTTCGGCGTCGTGTTGCCGTTTCAACCGAACAACTGTAGATGCGGGCAAAGGACACGATAAACGTAACAACCGCGGAGGAAACGTTTCCACCGGAAACGGTATCGGGTTCGCCGCCGCGCAAAACGTTAATATTTCTAGGCGAGGAGTTTGATCTTGTTTTCGCGACCTCCATCCAGAGACAAAAGGGAAAACTTTGGCGAAAAATTTCGACCCCTCGATATTACATTCTTCTCATCGATCCCTTCTTATCGTGTACATGCATCTCGATGCAAGATTTTCCATGATTTTCCCGCCTTTTTCATTTGTTGTAATTTTTTTCGATCTAATTTCGAACCACGTCGAAACGATTGATCGAGCAACCGGAGAATACCGTTGAAATATTGGCGGAAAAGGTCGGCAACGATTCAACTAGAAATTCAAATATCGGTGAAATTTCACTCGGTTCGTTCGAAGCGGGCGAGGAAAAATTCATCGCCGAGCACTGTTCGATCTTTGAGAAAATTATAAGAGCACGAACGAGAGAATTTCTTTCCCCTCTTTTCCCTTCCCTTCCGAGAAGGGAAGCGTCGCGTAAGAGAGCATCGATTTTTCCAACGAAAATTCGCAAAATTGAGAGAGGGATGTCTGCCGGCGAAATGGGTTAATAAATCGTTGGCCGTGATAGATTTCCGGGAAACGGGGAGAGGGGAAAAGAA
>NW_006263864.1:448298-451165 GCF_000469605.1 Apis dorsata | reverse complement strand
GTGGGGGGGGAGGGGGTTAACCGGAAGAAAAATAAAATAAAAAAAAAAAAGAAGGGAAGGCGCCATGTTGGAAGTTAAATTGGCCGAGCAGGTTTATCAGCATGCATTGGCCGCCACCCGGAAAACGATGCTTCTCTTCCAATTCGAGGTATAGAGACGCCACGAAAGATAAGCCGAGGAAACCCTCTCCCCCCCTGGTTTAGATAGAAGAAATTTCGCGACGAGCAGCGTCGAGTAAATCGTGGCTCGAATGAAGACCGCCGAGGATGATTCGAGCGTCGCGTTGCGTCCGACCGATTCACCGCGTCGAATCTCCACACAGAATTTTTATTCCTTCCCCTCCCACGTCGATCCGCCGTTTCTCCCGGCTCGATCGAGTTTCGATATTAAATATCGAAATCGAATGGAATCGCGTCAAAGTCGCATCCTCGTCCTATCAATTTCTCCTCCAAGTACTCTCCTCCAACGAGCCTCGTTAAAGGTGTGATCGACGCGATCTTCGTTCCAAACGTGACCAATCCGTTTAATAGCCAGTGCGAAACTGTCACGCGCCACGAAACGACGAAAAATCGAGGGTGGAGCGAGCTTTTATCTTTTAAGGGGAAAAGGAAACGTTTCGAAATTCGTCTCGTCTCTTCGTTTTTCGTGAAAAAAAAAAAAAAAGAAGCGAGTTAATCTAAATCGAGCCCGTTACAAATCGTTTTCCCGTTACGAAGTCGAAGTCCCGTTTCGTTAAAGGAGACGCGCTACGTCAATAATTCAACGGACTTGTCCGATTGGACTAAGAGTCTGCCTGTTAAACGGGGCGTGCTTCTTTCCATAGATCCGGTGTTTTGGAACGGAAAACCGGGAGAGTAAGAGACTGTAGTAGACTGTGAAGGAAGGAAGGAAGGAAGGAAGGAAGAGAAATGAGGGAGAACGAGGGACTAACGAACCGAGAGGAGCATCTGTAAGTGGCATTCCAAGCGCGAATTGTTCGACGATTGTTAATCGCGGCTCGGTTTGTCGATCATCGTGGAATACGTTTCGCGAATATCTCGAATATAATATTTCGAAAAATAAATATTCTCGATTCGTTTCTCTTTGGAACAGAAACGGATTGTCCCCGAAGTAATTAAAACCCTTTTTTTTATTATTATGAGAAAAAACTGTGGCAAGTAAAATTACATCCGTTGGAGGCGTTCACTCCTTGCCGACTATCTTCGTGGGGAAGAATGACGGTAATCGGACGTTGGGCGAAATCACGGGGGGAGGAAATGCGAAAGGGAGAGGAGACGCGTGGAATTGGAAAAAGGGAAGAGAGAAGAAAAAACTAGTAGAAATACGGAGTGAGAGAGAGAGAGAGAGAGAGAGGAGACAGGGATGACCGGTGATACCGTCCAATCTAATTTCAAAGGGTTACGTTCGACGCGATGGCGTACACCACGGCGGAGAATTTTCACCGAACGGAAACAGGATGGAGGAAAAGAGGGAGGAAGAGAGGGACAGTTGGAAAAAGCGAGAGAAATCTATGCCACGAATAGGAACTTACCGGAAGTTCCTCTTTATTCCCTTCCATCCCTTCTCTCTCCCTCTCTTGACTTCCCTATCCGTCTAAGCGCTGCGTTTCCGCGAGAGTAAATTCATTTTCAGCCACGGTTAGGGAAAAAGGGAAAAAAGTGTCTGTCGGCCGGTGATTTGAATTTAAGAGTTCCCTCGTGAAATCGTATTACACGGTGCAACCGTAAGGCCTCCCACTCGAGGAAATCGGAAGTAAGCGCCGCTGCACGCGAGGGAAAAAGAGAGAAGGGAGGAGGGGGCTCGATATACAGGGTATCGTAGCCGCGATAGAAGAATGAGAAGAAACGACGAATCGTTTCGCAGAAAAAAATATATAGATAGAAGAGACGATATCCAGGCGCATAGCGGAGAAAACGAAGAAACAATGAGCTTCGCGATTCTCTGATCGAATGGCACGAATGCGAAAAGGGGTCCAACGATCGAGCGCTCGACACCGAGAGGTGCTCCTCCTTGGCCGATCTTGGAGTGCGGAGAGAGGCGGAAGTTGCAAAATTAATTTGAGGCAAAAGTTTGGTAGAAAGTGAAGGAAAGCCCGAAGAAAGTTGAGCCGAAGAGGGATGATAGCGAGAAGAGTGGGCTCGGTCCCGATAGTTGCATAAGAAGAGTGCAAACCAGCCGCTGATGGTCAAGTTTCAAGCGCTTCTGCTTCCTTTTTCCTTCCTCCCTCCCTCCTTCCCTTCTTTTTCTTCCCTCTCGCGAGTTGATAAGCGATTCGCTCGGTAAATACTTTAATTGCATCGAGCACGACGTAAACGACACTGTCGGGTAATATAATATATCGCGGTTTAACTCTTCTTCCATCGACATTTGCAATTTTTCGTTCTTCGTTCTTCCCTTCTTTTCGCTTCGAGAGAACGTTTCTCGAAAACGTTTCAACCAATTTTCCAACCAAGCTTGGAACCGATGTCGGGAGAGTGGTGATCATGAAATCATTACAAATTATAGCCTCTCGTTCTGTTGCCAATTTTTTAAATCCTTCCGGATTTCATCCGAATATTTTTCGCCATTCTTCTTGATACGGCACGGCGGCCGATAAATCACGTCGATCTGCATGCATTTGCAAATACCGTGCGCAAGCTACGCTCTTTTTTATCGCTGCTTTATTGAACTAACGACCGGCGCGACCATTAAAGAGAGAGGGGGGACCACGAAGACGCCATTCGCCAGTTTGTCGTTGACCCACCGGCAGCAGCGAGCCACTTATAATAATGAAGTCGATGAAAAAAACCGCAGAACGAGAAGCTCTTCGCCACTTTTAATAGCCGTGCCGATTATAATATATTCCGTGTATTTTAAATTCCGCGTTT
>NW_006263864.1:447132-447989 GCF_000469605.1 Apis dorsata | reverse complement strand
AAAAAAAAAAAAAAAAAAAGAAAAAGAAAACGAAAGAAAAAGAAAAGAAGGGGAAAAACAGGGGCAAGCGGGTTAAAGTCGGGCCACTGGTTCCCGATGAATGGGGAAACAAAAACCGAAATGCGGCCGCAATATTTAACAATTAAGAACCCTTTTATCGTGCCACGAGAACTCTTATTCAATCCTTGAACATTCGGCGAAGAACGGGCGGCGTAAAAAGAGGCCGGCCGCGCTATAAAAGGCAAGAAACGTGGATGGAAAGAGAAAGGTGGACTTTCTTCCGGGATCAGGCTGTTTGATGAAAAAACACCGCCCAACGATCTCTCTCGAACCACGGTTTACGGCGAATCTTTCCTTTTTTTGCCCAACCAACGAATCGCCCCCTCGGTGTCGTAATCGTAAACAAATTATCGTCGGTATCTGGATGGATACTGGTTGAACCATCTCTAAAGGGAATAAACGAATAAAACTTGGCGGTAATTACGAATCCCATTAGTGATACTCGCGTGTTGCTTTCCCCTTCCTCCTTCTCTCGAACAAATCTCGCCTTTTTTTCTTTTAGCGCAACAATATCCGAGAATCAATCCTGAGAATCATCATCCCTTCGCGTAGGATTGTTCAGGAACAATCTTGGCAGACGCATTTATCGACAACCGATTTCGCTCCCTTCTGTCATGCGTGCACGTGTACACATATATATATATACGTTCCGCCATCTCTTTCCCTCGCGTTCCAGTTTGCTACCTCGTCTCTCCGCCTCCCCGACCGACCACCACCGGTCCCTTTTGAGGGACTAAAGGGTCCGTTCGCAAGCGTGGCCGACCGCTTCAAGGAAAATACCAAGGATCCTGCCCGCT
>NW_006263864.1:440630-445697 GCF_000469605.1 Apis dorsata | reverse complement strand
AAGGGATCGATCTATGAAAAATCGTTCGAGACGAGAATTTTCAATTATAATAGACCGGTCGAACGAGGCGAGTCCCTCCTCCTCCTCATCGCCCCCCCTCCCTCGAAGGGGAATCCGCCAAATATTCTCCATCTGCCACCGATAGGTCAATAAAATCGATATTGGAGCGACGTAGCTAATGGTAGGTATCGCGTAACGTTGCTGATATCGTTATTACGCCGAGATCGCCACTCTGGGCGTGGACGAGGGCAGTTTGAACGATGCGGCTTCGCGCTAGTCGACCGGCCCCGCCGAAAACACGCCTCCCCCGCACGAGGGGGGCCCCTCGTAACGATTTTCCGCCCGGCTTTTCGCCTCGCTACCTCGCCGTTTCGAATATTGTCGCTCGAAGCGCGACCGCTTTCGAATAATCGGGGAGGGAGGGAAAAGTAAGAATTTCGGAATTTCTTTCCCCCCCACCCGCGAAAAGGATTCGATCGAGAGGAGGGCAGAAGACGCGAGCGAGCCAAAAGGGAAGAGGAATAATTTTCAATTTATTCGAGCGAGAGATTAGAGCGCAGCGTCACGCGAACCATCGTTTCCTCAAAACCTGTAAACGATCGTCGTCCCTACCCGTTAATTTCCGCCGGATAAAATTGCATGCCTAAAGCGAGCGATCCTGCCCGCCCACGGTTCTTTTTTATTTTTTTTTTTATCGCGTTAACGTGGCTCGATGTTGTTCGTTATCGCGCTGCCATTTCGCCGTTTACCCTTCCCCGTGGACGCGATCTCAAGGGTGGAAACGCCGTTACGTCCGTTCTGGGAAACGTCTAAATCTCGCCACGATCCTGAACCCGCCGAGGCGAAGGGCGTGTCAGTCACGCGACTGACCGATGTGTTCGTCGTTACCACCGGATAAATTAACCCTCATCCTCCCCCGTCTCCACCCTCTAATTTTCATATCGAAATTGCGCGCGTTCGAATGCGAAAATATCCCGATCCGCCTTTCAATGGAATATCGGGATAGATAGTATTTTCTTCGAAATTAATTTTACAAGAGAGGTAAGAAGAAATTACCGATAAAAGTTTTAAAAGTTTACCTAATTTTGGAACGTCGTTAGAAACGGGGACGACGTTTATTCCCCGNTTCGAAAATTGGGGCCAGGACCTATTTTTTTTTTTTTTTTAATCCGTATACGCGCAGGGTTGAACGAGAGTTTGAAAATAAAAGGAGGAAAAAAAAAAAAAAAAATAACTGCTTGCTGTGTCGCGCGGCAGGATCGAATTTACGATCCAATCAGTTTACCGAAAAATCAATTTCGCGGGAAATACGTGTCGATACATTCAACGATTTGCCTCGATTTGGCAAATTCTAATTACGGCGTACACGTACGCGCGCGCGTACGCTCGCGCGCATTCACAAAGCGGGATAATATGTTCGCAGGGAACAAAATCGTTCATGAGAACACTCTATGAATTCGCGAATACTCGGTTGGCTTTGTTCATCTTTCGCACGCTATTTCTCCTGATAATTGAGTGTTGTTTAGCACGCCGCACAATGGAGCATCGTTTGTGTTGAATTCGCCCCCCCCTCGTATTAAAGGGAAGGGTTTTCCGCGGAAAAATATCGATTCGAATTCCCTCCCCCTCCGCCGAAATTTCCAACAAATCTCATCAAAATAACTATCTCCGAACTTTGAACGAACTTGAGTCTTAGCGCTAGGATCTCGAATGGTTGCAAATGTTTCTAGGAACACGATTTCATCGGGTTAATGCAATTAGCCGTTTAGAAGAGCGATACTCGCGTATTTTGCGAGCGTTTCCGCTCGAAACGACTTGTATTTCACGGGAATATATTAGCAATTTGCTCGAGCAAAATCGTCATTCGCGCGAATCTTTTTTTTTTTTTTTCATAATTTTTCTCGATAATCAAAAATTCCGAGCAAAATTAAACGGATAAAAGAGGTAGCTTATTAACCAAGTTCTTTTTTTTCTTTTTTCTCTTACATTGTTAGCTATAAGGATGTTCGTATAATATACTTGACAGTCGAGATAAACGCAAAAAATGTCCATTTATTTATCGAGTTACGTTAAATTTAACAGAAGTTCGGCTTCGTCCAAGTTTAATCGTTTACAAAATTGAATAATTCGTCCGAACTTACGTTTTCTTCCCATCAACTTTAACATTTATTTCGACCTCCACGACTCTTCAAATACGTCATGAATACGTTAACATCCTGTTACACGAAGAAAGGTTGAAAGGGTACAAGTTTGCAATACTAGTCGCGCGATTACCCCATCGTTTATGCTTTCACGAGACGTCTCGTACCCATTCGTGCTATCGCGAATTTCAAACGCGTGCCGTTTAATACTTGTCGCGTCACGTAATCGAGCGATTATCGCCCATTGGATCACTTTATATACATCTTACTTCTCGCAAGGCGCGAATTCGATCGTTGAAAGATCGCGAGGGAAAAAAGAAGGGACGATTCTCCTCGTAATCCGAGACACCATCGTGGAAACGAGCGTGCGCCGTTTCTCTTCGTTAACGACGCGATAATAATTATTCCACCGGTCCTACCGGTAATTACTCTCCTACCGGAGGAAAAAAAAAAAAATCATCTGCCCTCCAAGTTTCTCAACCCTTCCAAAAACGGCATATTCATTTTTTTTTTTAATGATTTTCGATAAATTCGTTGGACCAGACCCGAAATAACGATCGAATCCTCCACCCCAATCCATTTGAAATTCATTCTCCCCCCAGGGACGATGGTGTTTCGCGTCTGGTCGAATCGACCTCGTGACATTGACGGGATTAATTATGAATTTCCGAAAGAAGCTTCCGGCTGAAACCGATTCGAAACGAACGCGATGTATACAGAGAGGGAGGGGACGTTTGATCGCGGTGCATTCGGGTGCGATCGGACCCCCCTTTCGATCGAAACTCGGTAATATTGCCGATTAAACGTCGTTGCGGAAGTGGATCGAGTTTTCGGGGGTTCCATCCGGAGGGGATGGAAAGCTAGGGATAATTTTAATCCGATTTATGATAGCTACGATATCTTTTCGATAAATTTACATTAGACGAGGGAAGGGGGGTGAGGAATTCGGTAATTAGACAGGAGGAAAGGAGAAAGGTAAGACGTGGAGGACATGTACGTGATGGTATAGAGTGGAATTAATCCGCTCTAAGAGGGAAATCAGGACTAACCAGGGATAGACGAGCTAAGGAACGCGCCCCTTCGAGTAAGATTGAGGATTCGTTCTAGGCGTACGCCATAACTGCGTTCGCTTCGCCACTTCTCCTTCCTATTAGAAGATCGTTAGAAACACACTACATCGGAAGAGTTACAACGGACGATTATTCGCGATAAAATTATCCTCTCGTCTCATCTTCTTTCCTTTCGATCGAAACTCGAGACCCGACGGGGAGGAGGGACGAGAGAAAATTAGATACAACGTAGATGGGACGAAATAAAATTATTGGCCGGTCTCTAGACTTTCATATTGGATATAGTTGATCGATATGAGCCGGCCAAAGGAAGACGAGAGGAGATCCAATCCTCGGTTAATGAATATCCCTCCGAAAAAAAGGATCCGCGAAGCGGCAGCCGATCGCAAAAAAGAAAAAGAAAAAGAAGAAAGAAAAAAAAAGAAACGAATTTTTACGAATATATATAAAACAACGCCGTAACCTCGACGCCTACTCGAGACGATACTCGAATGGACGAAACGTAGAGACATGGTCCAAGCGACGCGTGCACGTAGGTACGTAGGCGCGAGCGGAAAGAGATTCGAAAAAGTTGGCGGATCGCGCGTTCCACGACGCGACGAGCGACGAGGAATACAAAGCGTCGAAGGGGATAGCGGTTCCGGGAGAAGAGGGAAGGCGGATAGATATAGGCGAGCGGGTCCTGAATGGAAGAGAGAGGAAGATCGCGGAGAGGAGCGGGAGCGCCTGCGCCCTCGGCTATACCGAGTTTCTGCGTACGTTTCCATCAGTCGGGTGTTCAACTCCGGACCGCGAACAACCAGCGATCGGGGGGGGCCCGCGTCGCTTCGTCCGCCGCGCAACACCCTTTCGACCACCGTCGTTTCGAGAGGATCGGGAAACGCGCACGGTAAATAAAAAAGGTTGCACGGTGAAAGTTTCCGCTCTTCCACGTTTCCTCCTCTCTCTTCCCTCTACTAATTTTTCTACGGTGTCGAGTCGTTTTTGGGCAAAATTCGAGAAAGAAAATTCGAAAGCGATTGAAACTCGGTTCGAATCGAGATTCGAGAGATTTGGAATGAAATTTCGGAAAGGGCGAGGATCGACGGGGTCGTCGCTCGTCAAAGGGGGAAAGGATCGAAGGGCGTTGATCGATCACCCATTAAAGATAAACATCCCTGTACCCCGTTGATAATCGGTCGGCGGAGCTAGCACGAGGATGGCACGCCGATAATTATGAACAGGGTAGCAACTCGCGGGTGGACGTTAACGGTGGCCCGCTTCGACCGCGATTCAATTGTTAATCGGGTTTATGCGCCGTCGAAACGAAAGAATTACGCGGTTGCAATCGCCCTCCGATTAGATTCCCATCCCTCGAGTCGATAATCCATCGAAAGAGAGACAGGGAGAGCGAAATTGGCGAAATTCGGCCAAACGTTTTAAAATACGTTTCCCGATCCTCGTCACGTTTCCGTTCCCCCTCGTCTCCCTCCAAGTAGATCGCAGCGATGCGTGGTTGGAGAGGAAGGATCGTGGACGAAACGAGCCGGTGGAGCGGAGAAGCTCGTGGGTGAGAGACGATCGGGGGGAAAAAGGCGTAGCGATTGGACGATCCATCGTTCGGTAGCGCGGTCGAATCGGGAGGAGTGTCGTCCCTCCGAATTAATTTGGACGGATTTACGATCCCGCTGGTGGAGATAGCGAGCTGGTGGACGTGGATCATGAAGCATCACCTGTGCGCGCGGATGGCCGCGGCGTGGCGGTGGCAAACGAAGAACGCAGCGAGGGACCCCGTTTCGACGCGACGACGCTGAACCGAGGATCGGTTCGCGCCATTTCTCTCCATCCACAGTTTTCCTCCTCCTCCAAATTAATCC
>NW_006263864.1:439345-440609 GCF_000469605.1 Apis dorsata | reverse complement strand
GGCGTGCGACGAGTTGCGGTGACCCCGCCGCGGCGTTCGACGACGCCCAGCGACGAGAAAATAAAATAACGGGAAGAAGAGGGGCATCTCGAGGAGCATCCCGTGGAGGTCGAGTAATTCCTCGATTGTAATTGGTTAATGTCGTTCCCTAGTTGCTTCCAAACACTCGTTCGCGAATTCCAAGTTTCGAGGAGACACGGGGTAGTCCGGATCCGGGATGGGGATCGGCGAGTTAATCCTTGGCAACGGTTGGGAAGAGAGGAAAACTGGCGGTTGAGCGTCGGAGGAAGAGGATTCGACGAGGAGAAGCGAGCAGAAACTTTTGAAAAAGCGCATCCCACGGCGGCCTTGTCCCACCACGAGTGAATTAAAAGCAGTCTGCGCGCGGTCTGTGGGGACCGAGTACAAAGACGCGGAAAGAAAACGGAAGAGAGAGAGAGAGCAAAGAGGAGGAAAGAAACGAAGGTGGAAAAGGAGGGGCAGATAAACGATCCGTGCAACTTTCTTTCTCGCCAAAGTGTCCGAGCAAAGTCGATTTAAAATGGTGTACGAAAGGGATTAAAGGAGGAAAAGTGCGACGATTTGCGAGTGACGACAGCCAAAAAAAAAAAAAAAAGGAAAGAAAATGGATAAACGTACCGAGTATCCCGCGATTAAACAAAAATCGAAGAGGAAAAAGGATTTATGATCCACGACGCATAGGTGAAACGTAGAATAATAATAATAATAATAAATCGAGTTTAACGAAATTAAACTGGTGCGGCTAGATAATTGGTGAAAGTTTGGGTCCCGAGGGGAGGGGGGGAAACGGTAATCGGAAATTTGAAAAGCCGTGGACGTTCGGTCCGACGGAAGCGAAACAGGAGTGTTGGCTCGCCGCGAGGATGAATCGCCGCGAGTGATCGGCGGGGTGGGCGATCGAGGCGATTGATTGGAACGTGGTGGACGTTCTGTGCGCGAGAAACGAGAGAAGAGCAGAGAGAGAGAGAGAGAGAGAGAGTGGAGGGGAAATGGTGGAAACGGTGGTGTTAGGAGGAATATGGTGCGGGTGAGCCGGTGAGCCGACGGTGATGGCATGAGGACATTAGTAAGGAAGAGGTGCGGGTCTAGCGAGGAGGAGGATGAGGATGGTGGTGGGCGTGATGGTCCTCGGTCAGCTACTGACGAGGATTTTGCTCGCTGCCCATGCGGGAGATCGGCTCGCGGCCGCTCGCAGAATACTCAGGGACGTGCCTTTGATAGACGGGTGAGTGAAACGATATTA
>NW_006263864.1:431430-439135 GCF_000469605.1 Apis dorsata | reverse complement strand
CGATATTACCGTCGAAACCATCGATTCGTGTAGCGAGAGAGAGAGAGAGAGAGAGAGAGGAATCGTTAGGGCGTAATTCGATGTCGCGGTGGAACGAGAGCCAAAAGTGGAATTTAAAACGAGACGTACACGTAGAGATCCCGTGTAGAGAATCGGAAGGAGCGGTCCTCTCGTAGCTCGCTTCAATTTTTGGCGTACGCCTCGTGAAATTGTTGAAATTTTAATGAATAACTGAAAACTCTGGTGTAATCGTTAACTGGAGGGTCGTTGAGGCGCACGAGAATCGCGAGGCACGGATTTATAGCCGGCGGAGAACAATGTCGTCGTAACGACGCGCATGGATGACATTCCATAGCCGGAGCGTGCCTCTAATTACACCGGAATTAAGCTCGAAAGGAATGTCGTCCGATCGTCGCGATCGAATCCATTGCGAGGAACGCTTTGCTCTACGAAAGCGCAAACTTTCCTCGCGCCTTCGCGTATCCGTGAATCGATTCGTGTTTTTCCAACCGATTCCAATCTTTCCGCCAGACATTATTTCCCGCTACGCCTGTTTCTTCTTCTTCTTCTTCTTCTTGTTTCTTTTCTCTTTCGTTTCTTTTTTTTTTCTATCTCTCTCTCTCCGAATTGACGAACCCTGAGAACCGTGAAATTGGAAAATATTGCGGGCAAACAGAGTGGCCCTCCAGCGGGTAAACAAAGAAACAAATTGTTTCCCGTCGATGCGACGATGCAAAGTTCGTTACCGTAAAAATTTCAGAAACAAACAAACAAACAAAAGGGGAAAGTCCCGCAGCGTCGCAAACCCGACAAAAGAAACGAGACGCGCCCCAGCTTCCCGATACAATCGAGCGGGAGCGCGAAAAACTGAGGTGCTGGAATTCCGCGCAGCAAAATGCGGGACACCGCAACGAGGAAATTTCGCGGACGAAGAATTGGGAAGAAGGGGACGGGGGGAAACTAATAAAAGCTAGGAATATGAAAAAAATGGTATCCACCGGTCCAAGTCTGTCGCAGCTTGAAATCGTTCCTTTCTTCTTCTTCGACGCGGGAAAGAGAGAATGGAGAGAAGACTGGAATGGAATGGAAGGAAACTGGAAGGAGTGGAGCGTTTTCTTCCCGAGAGATAATGAGAAAGTTTCGCGAAGGAGAGGGGAGAAGAGGGAGGAAAAGGAGAAGTTAATGAAGAAGGAGGTGGAGGGAAGAAAGGAAAAGAAGGAGGCGAAGAGGCAAGAGGTGGAAGGCGTGAAAGAACTAGGAGCAGAATAGAATTTATCCTGAGAGAATTTGGCCGATGGTCTTTTCTCTTTCTCGAGTTCTATTTCCAAGTAGATACGAATTTCCGATTCTTCGTGGCGGCTTCCACTTATGGATCACCAGCCACTAGATAGAGAGATAGATAGAGAGAGAGAGGATTGTATTTGCGTATTTCGTTGGCACGCGGCGGTATCGATGTCTCCGATCGGAATAACTCTCTCGAATCGAAAAACAACAACGGGCCGGTTGCGCTCGTTCTCTCGAATCGATCTCGCCGATTCCTCGTACGAGTCGAATGCTCGTTCGAGACGGGGAAACGAGCAATTACAACGCTCGATAAAAATTCCTCGGACGACTCGCTTTGCATTTAAATGGTAGAAGAAGAGGAGGAGGAGAAGGAAGAAGAAAAAGAAGGATGCGTCGCCTCTCCCTTTCGAAGCAACGTCGACTTCCTACACGTATCGCGTACCTCGAGTCTCGTCGAGGAAAAATAAGCCGGGGAGATGGCGATAAAGACGAGAACGATCCTTTTGTCGGTGCAAATTACGAACGAGCCCTGTCCATCGTGGAGAGCAAGGCGAGCCTTTCACCCCCTGGATCGCGATAGAAATTCGAGGAATCCTTGGAGGGTATCTGTGAAAGGGTAACAGGGAGAAGTGGAGCACGAGCGATTTCGAGCGATTGTCCACGACCCGAAGACGATTCGTTACCGATAACGAGTGAAAGCCTCGTCCAGCCTATTGTGCCCTGTATAATAGTTTGCATTTTTCCTGGGCACAGAAACGGAGAGAGAAAGAGAAAGAGAGAGAGAGAGAGAGAGAGAGAGTCGAGAAGAAGGGGTTGCACGACGTAACAATCGCGCGACGAGCGTCGCCGCGTTGTTCGTAAAAATGGATGGAACCGTTGGAATTTTCGCGACTGGCCAATTCGTGCATTCGTGGCCGATGTTTCTTGTTCATACGCGAGGAATGTACGCGAGAACAAAGAGCCCGTCCCGCTCGTGTT
Source organism: Apis dorsata (assembly GCF_000469605.1). Taxonomy (NCBI): domain Eukaryota; kingdom Metazoa; phylum Arthropoda; class Insecta; order Hymenoptera; family Apidae; genus Apis; species Apis dorsata. The sequence continues at coordinate 436,873 of NW_006263864.1, read as the reverse complement.
TCGCTTCATTAAAAAAGGGAAAAAAAAAAGGAAAGAAAGGGTGAAAAAAAAATTTGGGAAGCGTGACGGCTCATCTCTATGTTTCCGTCTCGTTGTTCGATGAGAAAGAAAGAGAGAGAGAGAGAGAGAGAGAAAAAAAATCCTCTTTTCATCAGCGCGTTATTATTACCACGTTTCCGCGTCAGGTATTCAATTAAAAGGGGGAACAGAAAGCAGCGTGTTCGAATCGGGAGGGAGGAAGGAATCAAGGAAGGGGCGTAAAAAATTCACAGGCGTTGCTTTTCCCGCGGAACGTTGAACGACATTCGACCCGCAATTATTCTTGTTTGCCTCCATACCCATTAAACCGTGAATCGACAACGTTTAACGCGAGCGCGAAAGCCAAGTTTTTTTCGACGAAAAAAACCCGCGCGAAATTCGCGAAAATATTCCCGCCAAGCTGAAGCTGATAACACCGGTTGGACACCGGCCTGTAATTGCCCCGTTCAACGACTCTGTTTGCAGCGTTCATCGCCGTGCGGAAATATTTAATTACCCGGACCGGTTCCACGCCGCTGGACCGCAAAAGTTGGCCCGACCTCGCCTCCCGCTTTGGGGAACGAACGGGTGCAAATCAGTTACTTCCGTCCATTCCTCTTCTCCAACCCTTTTCCTTCCTATTTTTGGAGGGGGAAAGGGAAAAATACGCGCGATCGAAGAAGAAAAAACGATCAACGAAGGACCGCGTTTTCCGCGAAAATTGGGATAATTTTAAATAATTTCAACTTTTCCCTCGCGATCGATCGAAGTTTATAATCCCCGTGAAACTTTAACACATCCGGATTCTAATAAACGATTCGGAGTCGAAGGCGATTCCGCGAAGCAACAAGTCTTCCGCCTTGTCGAGTCGAGCGAAACGAGTTCGACCTGTTTCGTCGTTTTGGTTGGAAATCGCGCGCGTTTTAAGAGGGACGCGGAGGAGAAAGAGGAAAATAGATAACACGATCTGAACCGAGTTATTATTCCTTCCTGATATCGAGCGAGCTTAACGCGTCCACGTATCCGCTCAGCGGCGCATAAATATCATAAGCGCAAGTAGCATAGGAGCAAGTAGCGTCCACGATGATGCTTGAAGCTTTGAAGGCGGTAAAGAAGATTTAGACCGCGATGAAGTTGGCCAAGTTCGCGCAAGGGAGAAAAAGGAGAGAAAAATGGATACGGAAGGAAACGTGTCTGAGCGTCTGAAATATAGATATGTCATTATCGCAAAGAGATTGATATGCAAAATATTGTTCGGTGATTTCATCAAACCTTGGACGGAAAAGTTCAATTTGAAAATATAAAGAACGGCACGATAAAAAAGATACACAAAACTTATCGAGCGTTTTTGCGAGGATAACGTTTTTGGTGGAGATGTATGCGCGATTTGATATTGGTGGGCACTCGATGGGATCGTGTTCGAAAAGAATGCGGTCTAGAAGAGGCAATGATAACGATTGAGGAAGATTATCGAAGGCGAGGCACGTGAAACCGCTCGACGTACGATTATTACCTCCGATGCTGGGGGAGGAGAACCACTTTTCCTCGATTTCCGGCAAATTTCGTTGAAAATGGCGCGTACGATCGAAAGATTTCTTCTCGAGCCAAGCTGGTTCGCGCGTTCGAGCGTTCGACTTGCGAGATAAAAAAGGGGGAAAAAGGAAGAACATGCGCGCGCTATAAATCCTTTCATTCCTAGTAGTACTTTATAAAGCGTTCTATTTTCAACGCTTTACTTATCCTTGGATTAAGGAGAGATCGGGAAATGGTTGAATATTCGCTATTTTTTTCTCTACTTTTTCTCCAACTAGAGACAATTATTAAGTTTAATTGTGGTCGTGGTATTTTATCTGCTTCGAGAGCCGATGCTTATGCGTGATCCGTGCGAAAATTTCTTCCTCCTCCTCCCCATTCTTTGCAGCATAATCGAAGAAGAAACGTTCAAGACTTCGATTTACTTTCGGAGCGCTCTCGATTCATTTCACGAATCATTCGTGTGTCGATTTGAAACGATTTTCCGCCGGAGTATTCTTACGTTCCAGAAATTTTTCGAGAAAAATTAGGAAATAGTTTCCTTTCTCTCTCTCTCTCTCTCTCTTTTTCGATTCGTTTCGCTCGAATGGCGAAAAGAAAAGAGAAAGAAAAATTAAAATAGATAGCATCGCGAAGGGATAGAGGAGGAACACCTTTAGAAAAGCTCGAAAAAAAGTACCGCCTTGGGAACAATGAGACCGGTATTCGAATTGTTTTTTGCAAAGAAGAAAAGTCTGTCTATCGAACGAATCCATCTCGAAACCTTCTCCCTTTCGCTTTTCTTCGATTCGAAACAATGGCTTTTTTCTCTTCCCTCCATCTCGTCCAGAAGAACACATCTCGAGAACAATTTTGTTGACACCGATTGATTAAGATACCGATTGATCAATCCCATTAAGGAAGTAAGAGGAAACGATTCGTCGGTTGCACGCGCGAACGAGCGCCTAAATGTACACGAAACGTGGGGCCGGATGGTTTGGAAATTTAGAACAAAGTTATTTAGTTAGCGCATGAATATGTCAGAGCTTTCTGGCATAGGGGATGAAAGTTAGAAATTCCATGAAGTACTTTGCGTATTAACTTTGACGAAACATCACATTATATATACGCAACCTCCCTTCAAAAACACGAGTTTAGACGATAATCGTAAACCTCCCGCGAATTTGCTTCCCATTTTATACGTACGTGTAATCATTTCCCGTGTTAAGAAGAAAGTACAATTTTTTCGTCGAGGAAAAATAATTTCAACGGAAATTTCATTGGAATTCGAAAACGCAAAAAAAAATCTGTTCACGATACTTTCGATTACTTCGACTCCAGATGGAAACAACGGATTCGTATCGGCACCCTGTCCAATTTCGCTGCGATGGCCGTCGCGTCCACCGTCTACCTCGATTTTCGTTCAGAAAGATCGCAAGCAAGCGTCCCCAACCTCGCCGTTTCCAGCTTGTCGAATATACATGTACATACACGCGTGTGCCTTTGCCGTTAATTCGACCCGTCCAATAAAATCCAATGAAGGTTAAAGTCGAAAGTTTCGCGCGTGACCTCGTTTCCTATCACGTTCCTCCCGATCTAAGAAATTTCGAAAACGTGAAACACCTGGTTGGAACGTTTCCTGGCGGATGAAATTCGACGGTTATTAATTATAAAAAAGAAAAAAAAAAAGAACGCGTGGTTATTATTTTCGAGGCGAGAAAGGAGGAGGACGAGAAGGAAGAGGAGGAGGAGGATTATTGTATCTGGAGCAAAGCCACCCACCCAGCCGCCTAACGAACGGATGTTTAGCGCGCGAGCTCTTTTCGACGCGTGGCTAGAGAAGTCGGTGGAAAAGTTGGCGGCTCGCGCGGCTTTGTCGCTCTTTCCACGTCGTTCTAATTAATTTTATTAACGAGCGGTGGCTGCGACCATTCGCAACTTTGCATGGGTTATCAACGGAGACGGTTCGTTAACGGTCGCTAGCGAACGGAGGGGAAGAAGAGGGGCGCGATAACGATCGAACCTCCCTCCCCTCCCTCTGGAAAATCTACGCAAGTGTTTAAGCTCGAGAGACACGGACGTGGAGAGCAGAAACGAATCGCGAGATTCACCGAATCGAAGTTCGTAAGAAAAGCCAAGACTCTTCGAAATCGGTGAGGAGGGATCGAAGCATCCCTTTCAAACTTCGCCCGATATCAACCGATATACACGTTTTCCGCTCCGTCCATTTTTAACGAATAACGCGGATTCAAAGCGCCGTTTCATGGGGAAATCCACGAGAAAGTCCCCACGCGTTCCTTTTTAACCGGCCAACCGATTGAAACGCGACCACGCGGAAATCGTTTCGCGCGGAATTCCCGTTAAATCACGAGCACGAGGGATTAACGGTTTAACTTATCGAAAAGGGGGAGGGAGGAGGAGTTACTCGAGGAAGAAGGAGTAACGAGAGGGGGGATTACCTTCCTTCTAAGGTAATAGGAGGAAGGCAATTACGGGAGAAGCAAGGTTGATTTTCGATGTCCACCACGTCTGTCTGTCGTGACCGGTGTACACCGTATACACACACACGCACACACACACAGAGACATCGTTAAAACGCAGCGAGACGAGCACGATACACGAACGAGATACCAACTTCCGAGGGAGTTAATGTAGCTTCCCAACGTGTAACTCGATTTCGCCAAGTTGGTCGAAGGCGTCGTCGATGCTGTCTTGGCGGTTTCCGCCCGGGAAATCGGATCATGGATCTTGAATTTCGAGACGCGACTCGAAAACCCAGCCCCCCTAACCCCCGCCGTGTTTACCGTGGAATGGACAAACAAAGGGTCAACAAATGAAGCCCGGGGAACGGGAGGATATCATCGTGACCTGGAGGAGGAAACTAGCGAGAACACGATTACGGAGAAAGGAAACGAAGGGCAAGAAGGACGCTTTTATAAAGTATTATCGCCAAACGAATTATTTGTTATATTTTATTATTGGCATCCAAATTTTCATCTCCAGCCCTGTCATACTACGATAACGTTTATCGCGAAGATATCGATACGATGCCTCCTTGGACCAATTTTAACAATCTCATCGAGTCGAAATTATTAGAAGGAATGGGAAAGGAGGATTACGAAAGAAAAAGTGACGCGAGTTTAAGGTTCGAAAGATTGTAGGTCGTCCGTGGAAAATCTGGAGGAATTTTAGGTGGTTTACAAAGAGGCGGTGGTAAACAAAGTTTAACCGCGGAATTTTACACGGTGGATTAGATTTAATGATTTCGGGGATGGCCGAGTAGGAGAGCGCCGACGAAAATAGGTTGGCGGTCCGCGGTTAATCGTGGAACAAACGTGGAACGCGTAAAAGAAAACTCACGGCTCTGCGGATTACCGTAAAGTCGAGCGTTTTACGCGTCGAAAAAATTCCTGCGCGCTTTTTTAACGAGGATTCCTCCTCGACGAGGTACGATTTCGGACTTTGGAGAAGTTGCCCGAAACGGAAACTCGGATCGAAGTCGCGGCAGAATTTGACCTCAGTTTCCACCGATGGAGGAAAGGTCGAACCGCTCAACGCGGAAGTCGTATTTTGCCGCCAGCAAACAGGGAATATTCACCATTCGTATGCGCATCGAGGCCAACCACCTTATCGCGCTTCGCCAATTAACCCTCCCCGATGAAAACGTATCTTCTCCCGTCCTCTTGTTGCGCGCTTCTACGTACACACACGCATATATATATATATATATTTCTCTCTCCACTCTGTTCGACTTCGCCCCGGCAAACGACGAAATTTCAACCGCAATTTCGCCAAGTCATAGATATCATTCGGCTCTTAGACACACGTTGCATCCGTTGAATATGCATGAAGGGGTTAATGCGAAAATCCTCGAAAAGTGGAGGAATGCCCGGGAGACCGGTCGGGAAACCGC
>NW_006263864.1:431099-431392 GCF_000469605.1 Apis dorsata | reverse complement strand
GATTCGCTCCGTGACCGAAAGTCTTCCAGTTTCGAGCGGATCGAAGAGAGAGAGAGAGAGAGAGAAAATATCGGTTGATTATCTCTCTCGACCAACTTTGTTCATGGACGATGTAATTGGGACAATTATGTTGAAAAAAGAGATCGTTTCGACCGTATCCAATTTTCGTCCGGCCGACATTGACGAAGATCGACGAAGGAATTCGGCTCCCGTTCGCAATTTTCCCCGCTCTTCGTACATCTTCGTGATCGAGAGGGCGGTAATCGTGGCGGAGAAGCTTCGAAACGGAGAAC
>NW_006263864.1:422716-430941 GCF_000469605.1 Apis dorsata | reverse complement strand
ATAGAAAAATCGAGGATTTTTTATCGTTGGCTTGAATCTTCGCCACATTGCCGATTTGGATTCACGATCGATCCACGCGATGAGAGGAAGAGAAAAAAGGGGAGAGAGAGAGGGAATAATTGGATCGACGATGAGCAATAAGCGGGGGAATTTTCACGACACCCTGTTATCGATGAGTGCAAACACGAGGCTGGCTGTCGGCCAACGCTTCCCTGGATCCTCGATATACCTCGACGCTCGTTTCGAAGGATAATTTTTTACGAGAGGCCTCGAAAGATTCGTTAACCAGCCAAGAAAAAATCGGGCCGATCTCCCTTCCTCTCTTCCGCCCCTCCCTCGATTGTTATCCTCCGTTCGAGGGTCACGCGCAACAACGGTCGATTAAAAATTGAAAATATTCCCCCTTTCCATCCTTTCATCGACCGCGGCGATGCAACAATAAACGATGACCGCCGAGGGGAAAGGCCGAGGCTTTTCGATTAAAAATTTTCCGAACGTTACAAGTCGAAACTGGTTCCAGCGCCGTTAATTAATTGACATTTCGCGGGGGAAAAAAAGAAAGCAAATTTGAAACGGCGAGATAAACTATTTACCGATCGATTTCCCATCCGATCCACTTTTCGACCCGTAAATTTCCCCTAATTCCTTCCCAATCGTTCTTCGAAAACGATCTATTCAGGAATTTTCCGTTTGGAATTTCGTTTAACAATTTCGATTATTTTAGACACAGGTTAGAATACACGCTTGATTCCAATTCACTTACGCGCGTATGCGTGTGCAATCACGAGAGAAACGATCCACCTCTAACGCTTATTGCTTCTCCTAATTATCCCGCATTGATCGAAACGTTGTTTGATCCAAGGGTAATCACGCCAATGGATATCGTCAGCAACGCTTAAAGATTCAAAGCGGAATCGAGAGTAACCTCGGCGTGGAGGGTGATAGATCCATCGTCCAAAACGGAAAGAAAAACCGGTAAATACGAAGGATCGAAAGAGAGTCGATGATGATTTCGAGCGAACGACACGCTTGCCGATTCTGCTCGAAAAACTCTTATAGAATTTAAAGTTCGCTGAAATTTTATATATAATTTTATTATTGAATGTTGCATCACTATTTCATAATTGCTACCTATTTGTTCTTCTTCGATACACATACTTCAAATGTTAAACAGATACGCGCAATTATAATTAAATATATTCATTCAATTAAATCTGTACATTCTTATCTATTGTTTTCACTTCCCAGTCAACAAATACAAATCGAGAATCTAATATCGCGAGAATGAATCGATTAACTGGATATGTTCGCAACGATAAAATTTGAGGAAACGTTCGTTTCGAGATGATAAACTTCGTTATCCGGAGTTCACCTTTATTACACATAGTCGCAGACCGATCTCGCGAATGCTCTAATCTTATTTATCGTAGCGAGAGAAATGGGAGAAGAGATCGTGAAATGTACTTCGATCGATAAACGGTTGCTCGCGAGGCAACTTTCCTTATAAACTTTTAGAATTATCGCTATGGATGGCAAGAGCGAGTGGAGCGAGAAAGGTGCTCGTTTGATTACCTAATTCCAAGTTAAATTCCGCTCGCAAAGTGCATCGAGGAGGGAGCGCCGCAGCGTGCGCGATGCGGTTCACGGCAAACGGTCGGAGAGATCTATCTCCGATTCAGGTCAGATTTGTTGGCGTACAACAATACGCGCACACTGAGCTTCCACACGTACGCGTGTACGCGCTCCCTATTCTCTCCTTCTGTCACGCATCGAAATTCCTTTGTGCATCCCCTCGATCGATTCGTCAAAAATATATATATATATGGAACGCTCCTTTGTCTCGGTATTTCCCTCGATTTTGATAATTACGATAGGCGCGACGAAAACGCGTAAAGAATTCAGAGAATCGAGGGAGATCGTACACGTTTACCTTTGGGAAATATGTACATATGGCGTGTATGTATTCCGTGAAACTCATCCGCGCAAGTGTCTGCAAATATTTAAATGGCAAACGTGCGTTTAACGGGGGAAAGTATCCGTGCGGGCGAAAAAAACAACGTAAATATATTAATCTGCCGTTTCTCTTTTCTACGGCAATTGGAACAGAATAATTCCTCGAGCAAGTTTTTCAATCAAACTTTAAAATTTCTCGAAATCGATTATCCCGTATACGAGATGTTCCATATAGATATATATATATATATATAACACGACATCGCATCGAGGCATCGCAGAATTACTCACGCGTGCTATCCGCGCGGGGATAGGAGCATGGGATTAAGAAAAAGAAGGGAACTCGGAAACAAAGTTGTCGAAGGTTGTCGCGCCGTTCAAAGTTCCCTCGTCGTCACGCGCATCGAGGGTAAAACTTGGAATGGAACGTTGTTCCCTCCAGAATTTCCTCGAATAATAATTACGCGATGCCGTGAAGAAATAGGAGTAGCTTAACCCCCCCATGGCTCGATTAATCGTTGCTCGACGCGTATAATACGACGCATCCAAGAGAGATTCTTATCTCGCGTCATCCGTCCGATTATATTCGAATTGTCTCGTCCGTTCGATTATTCTGCGCCGAGATACGCGCGTCACCCGAATCAGAGGCGGAACCTGAAGACGCGTGCTTGGAATTATCCCGGTCTGAATACTCTCGCGAGAATCTCGAACCTCCCACATCCTCTACCCGTTTAATTACACTCGTTTCACGAGGATTAACCTTCCGTGTCGCTGTTTCTTTCTTTCTTTCTTTCTTTTTTATCCGCTTCCTCCCCCTCCCTTTGCTCTCATTCGTTCGAAAAGTTTCTTGTTTACCTCCCTTTTCCTCCCCCCCCTCCTATCGTTAGTAGTCGGTTTAATTAAAGCTTAACACAGGTCGAGCACCGCGCTGTCAGCGTTTAAACGAACACGTAGCTCGAGCACACCTTTGCCCCGGTGCTAAATTGGGGAAGATAACGCGGCAAATCTAAACTTAAGCGGCGTCTCGAGATCGCAGGGAAGGGGATCGTAACCGGTGTAACATTGATTGTAACTGGAAACCCGATAGCCGTGTTACGCACGGTAAAGTCCGACCGAGTGAATTAACATGGAACGAGAATACCGCAGAGAGAGAGGGAGGGACGAAGTAAAAGCAAGTTAGATGTCGGCTAACTGCCATAATTCCAAGACGCAAAGTTTCTTAGGATATCACCCACCTTCCCCTCTCCATCCGTTTCTCTCCCGTGTATCTACGCATCTCTTCGTAACGCGGAGATATCGAGATCTTAGATAGATCTCTCTCTCTTTCTAACTTTCTAACTCTCGAGGGTCGATAATAGAAAAATCAATCGCGCCAATCTATTTATTAGAATAACTTCTTTCTCCTTTTTTTTCCAAATTCAAGATTTTATTAGGTAAATCAGATACAAGATTATTGTTTCAGTCGGATAGACTACCATTCGACTTTCTGTCAATTCTTCGAATTTTCGTCGAGCGATTCCTCTAACTCGCCATCAACCCAAACTTTCTCGATACATCTGAACGATGCATCGTCAAATTAAAATCTCCGGCTTTAAATCTTTGCTACGATTTTTTGGGAGTTCTCTTTCAGTGGCGAAAACGAACCAGCTTTCGATAGTTTCGACACCTGATTTTCTAAGCTGGAACGCAAAAAGGTAAACAGTGACGCGAACTTCTCATATGCTTCTCTTGAAATTGTTGCACGGGAAACTCTTAGAGCAGTCATCGTGACGCTTCTTGAAGGAATGCTCTTTCGGACGACGCTACAAAGGGGAAGTAATTCGAATCTGGTTGGAAGTTACGATCGTGGAAAAAAAGGGGGAAGGAAGTTATTTGTTTGCTTAGTTATATACACTTAATATACGACGTAGTATATTTTATTATGCAAACATCCATAGATATTAACCCTTTTGCGCTCCAAGCTTTTTTCGTCGAACCAACAATTCCAGACGCATCCGTTTGGTGAATTTCTTAGCTAACTTAAAATGATTTCAAGTTAAATGTATAAAAATTTTTATTATTATTTTAATACTTTATGTATTTCTACGTATAAAGAGAAGAAAATTTGTTGGGTATTAAAGTCTATAGCGTTGTTTTGTGTGGTATTTTATAAAGCAATTACCAAGATGAATCCTCGGTTTGACAAATATCGCGATAAAATGTCGTTTCATATCTTTCACCTTTCTTATTTCATTAAAAGCATTAAGAGCAATACCAATAATGTGCTCTATTATTCTTATTTTTCATCTTCTCTATTATACTACATCTCTATTTTCATAATTCTCATTTCTCTTCTCTCTATCGTCAATTTCTTAAAAAACAGAAATAATTTCGTTATTCGATAACGAAAAATACTAATTTCATTACCGTATTACAAAACTGAAAAACTTTGAAAATATTTCTATTCCCATGACAGTCAAACTCGAACTAACGCCGAAAATTAGTAATTCGATCATATCATTCCACGTTTGTAAGATCATACACAAAGAATTTAGAAATAAATTCGCTTCACGAATTTATTTTAAAAAAATCGAACGAAAGCAAATATTGTCGCCGTTCGAATCGTCGCGTCGATCCAAGCGGTGACGGGGAGTCACCTCTCGAGTTATCGAATCGAGAGGTGATTCGAGCGCAAAGGGTTGATATTTATATACGTTGAAGAATTTGAACGGTGGTTCGAAAGAAGGAAAATTCGAAAAGCAGAGTTTTCTCTCCTTTTCCCTTTCCTGTTGGTTGGCTAACAATGTTGACGCGTCCGAACGGCGGATGCCAATATTTGGCCGGCGTCCCTCCACGGGGGACGGTCGCGAAAGAAACGAAGGATTGGAAGGATGAAATAAGTTAGGGCGGGGACCGAGTAACCGAAGCTTGTCGCGAAACTTGTACGCCGGCTAATGCCATTGTAAGGGGCAAACTTTATCCTCCTATCCCTCTCCTCCATCTCCCGTTCTATCATCCCTCGAGTACGGCCTCTCCTCGTGTTCGCAGTGTACACACATGCGTTCTCGTAACGCGCGATCCTCCTGTATAATCGTAATCGCATCCAGTGGAAAATGGTGATAGTGGTGGAGAGTTTGGAAATAATAATTTAAATATGGAAAGATGAGGTTTTTCTTTTTTATTTGTTCCAGGCACAACGATCTACCGTGGAACATACGCAAGTTCTTGAAGAATCAGCTGAGGGAATTCAGGTTTGATGACCTGAGGGATACCCACCCCTGGTCCCGAAGCGCGTGGAGCCACACGGATCTGAGAAGATTGAAGGAGGGCATGGTTGCTGCGCAGGTGAGCGCGATGATAACCGCAACAACCTTCCGTGAAAAGACATTAATCCGGTGGAAAGTGGAGCCAAGACCGAAAACGGACGATATATATATATATATATTTTCTGGACGTCCAATTACTCGTTGCGAAGCATCGCTACTTTTCTCCCCGAGCAATCGGGCAAATATTCTCTCGAGGAGGAGGTTGGTGAAAGAGCCGGTGCATCACCCATTTGAAACACTTTTCGAGAAAAGTCCTTTCTCCCTCGAGCCACGATTTATAGCCGGACGAAAATTACGAGCTCTACCCTCTTTCGTTTTCTTCCTTCCTTCTTCCCAAGATCGGTGGCGGGGCCACGACGAAATCGGACAACAATACGCGTTCGAATAACTCTCGAGAAACGATCTTCCTCCTACGTTGGATCGCCAATTAGTCGAATCGAGCGAGCGATTTTCAGAGAGAATTGGAATGGCGCGTAAACGATGGAAAATCTCGTGTCGCTTGACCAAGTTCAACGTAAAAATCGTTTCCGTATTCGGTATTTCAAGTTGCGTCTGGGACGAAACGAGCCGCAAACGCGCGAATCGCGTGTCTTTTAACCCTTCACGATGTTTCAATTACTTTTCCTTCCTTGTCTCGTTCATATCAACCAATCGATCGAGACGAACGCGTACGAAATCCCTTTTATCTCTAACATTAGTCGATCGTTGTCACGATTATCTCGCAAACGCGAGTTCGAAAAGGTAAAAATTCGAATCTGTTATATTATCGAGCCGAAGAGAATAGATTCTTTTTAGTAATCGATTTCTCGCATTTATCCGGTGACGAAAATTAATCCGTTCGATTAATCTCGAAGCATTTCTCCAATTTCGTTCGAATCGACTCTCCGTGTTTCTCTGAAATATTTCGGTCAGAAACTCCTCGTCCGGAGAAGGAATCGTCCCGGCCGCCAAATTAAAAAGCCAAACGTGCCACTCGACTTCCGGCCCATTTTCCATTCCCCAATCGAATAAATCTTTTTTTTTTTTCGAGCTCTCTCGACTCGTTTGGAAAATGATCGATCGGAATCGAACGAAGACATGACTCGAAAGCGTCGGGAAGAGGGAAGAGAAAAGACTATTTCGTGGAAAATAGAAAATCGCCATCTCTTTTGTACCCGATTTTCTGTACCCTCGATGATGACGTTACGTTAAACGTAATGGGAGGGGGGGAAGATTGCGGTGGTAACGGAAAATTGTGATTGTTACAGCTTCCTTCCTTGAGGAAGGAAATAGAACGAGAGGAACGGTTGCGAATCCAGCGATAACCGATTCCTTCGTTCGGTCTGTCCAAAGTGTGGCGAAGCTTAATCCGACAATTTTGCACGGAAACTCGACCAAACTCATTATCGGGATTAACATTTCCCTTGATCACAATTTATCTCGTCTTATTCCCTCTCGAACAGTGATAGAGAGACAGAGAGAATATGCACCTCGATATCGATTTTCGATTTCTAATCTACAGTCTGTACCGTGAACTTAATACGAACGAATTACGTAAAATCGTTTACCCGATCCTTCGAATAATCTTTTAATCGTAATCCACGTAGTTTTCTTAACGAGATTCCTCGAAGAGAGAGAAAGAAAGAAAGAACGGTTTTTACTCGATAAATCTAATGAAAACGTCGGTTTCGACTCTCTGTTCCTTGGAAAGGAGTACCAGTTGAAAGAAGCACGCGTCTAAGTAATATCGCGCGGACAAAAGTAGATTATAATTTCACTGGTTTGCGCGCGTGTATAAAAGCCGGGCAACGTAGCAGCAGTAGTAGTAGTCGGTCCCTCGACACGCCCTTTCTAAACGAATCGCCACGCGCGTTACGTAATGAAACTGGCTACCTGTGAAATTGCTTTCGCGATGAATTTCGTTTCGTTATCGCCGACCTACGCCCCTCCCGTATCCGCCGCGACGCGAGTCTGGACGGAAAATATATATTTTTGAATATTGTTTCGCACGAATGCCGAATTCGATGAAGCGCGATCTTTCGTTCCGAGTTAAGATCCGCCTCGCTGTTGAATAAATATCGCTTCACTCTCGATGAAAACTCGTGGCCACTGCACGAATGTGCCTGCCTCCTCCCAAAGGGAGATATTTAAATTCCCGTGGAAACGGTTGCCGTATCGAATCAATCGAAATAAAGTTCGAAATCCGAGGAAAAGATCGTAGAAGGGATGTAAAAAGGGGAAAGCATAGGGTGGCCCTCCATTTTCTTCGAACCAGGCGGTTCCCCTTTATCCGAGATGGAGGTTTAAGAAGTGGGAAATGGAATTCCATGGAGGAGAGAATCGGCCGTGGTTCCCTGCGCCGTTCGATCTTGGAAAGAGAAGATCTTGAAAAACACGTTAGTCCCGATTGCTCGTTAACTAGAAATAGTCTCCTATTATATCTATTAGAAGCTCTGGAAGGCGCGATTACGCGAGCAAAGGAGGGCATAAGGGATGATAAAGAGGAAGGCAGCGGGTGGTTGCGAGGGTTGAAGATCGCTCCATTTTACTTTCTCTCCTCAGGTGTTACATAACTCGAGGGGTGTGACAGGGGGGAAAATTCAAATGAGCTTCTTCTACGCGCACGGCCACGCGTGGCGCACGACGAGCGCTCCGCGGTCCAATTTAATTAATAGCGTGATTAAAAGGGAATACTAATTACGCAAATAACACGGATCCGGGTTATGATTATGAATTGCCGACGGAGAAGCGGTGGAGCGTTCGAGGGATGACGAGTTGAACGATAAACAAGCTCGAACGTGGAGAAATTTAGGGGAAAGGTTAGGCATCGCGTCGAACCGCGGCGTTACACGGGCGGCGATAGGCGACAAAACGATCGTCTAATTTTATGGGTCGTTTCTCAAACGTCAACGTTCGCCCCCCAAGGCATTCAGCTTGCTTACATGGAGAGGAAAGGGGGCGACTGGCCGGTTATGCTCACTGAAACGA
>NW_006263864.1:421593-422252 GCF_000469605.1 Apis dorsata | reverse complement strand
GCCAGTCTCGACTCGATCCATCACTGTCTCGGTTAATTCGGACGGAGAGGGAAGGCATCCGCCGCGGAAAGGTTACGAAGCATTGATCGCCCTGCCATCCCTTATATACTCCACTACTCGTAGTCGGAAATGCCGTAAGGGCGCACGTAATCTTGTTTANATATATATATAGAATCCTGGATTTTTCGAGCGGAGAAGCAAGTTCTCGAGTCCGATGCATGGAAAATCTACAACGCTGTACAAGCGTTTCCGATTGCACCCGGGAGGCAGGGTATCCCCGAGCAATCGGTCGCGATTCCTGCCCGCTGCGTTCCAAAAGTGAATTCCAACCGATTCGAAATAACTCGAGTCGTGCTCCATTCAAAACGTTCGAGCTTCGGGGAATTGGGTTTAAACCCGATGTCTGATAGCGAGAAGAATGCGCGTATCGAACGGAAAGCTCGAGATACCGGCTTTCGATACGCGTTCCACCCTGCGAATAATTCTAACGCCAGCGCGATAAAGCGGATTCTAAAAAGAGGGGGAGAGAGAAAAAAAAGGGAGAGGCCGTTTGAAGGACGGTGGTGATCCCTCGAGAACGCTTAGCCTCGCTCGAGAGAACGTTGCACGCGGATGTTACGCACGATCTAATTTCACGAAAGGGCCGTCGCAGACCCGGG
>NW_006263864.1:419217-421525 GCF_000469605.1 Apis dorsata | reverse complement strand
GCGAGCATCGTCTTTAAAGTGGGACAACACCGGCCGATTATACCCGTCGTCGACGGGGGAGGGAGGGTGAATATTTTTACGGAACGTCTGACCTAAAACTAACCCGTCTCCGATTTTGCGCGAAACGTCAACGTTTGGAGGAGGGGAGAGGGAAAAGGAAGAGGGAAAAAAAGGAAAAAATCGTATCGCTGTACACAACGAACAAACACACGATTTTATATAAAATATCCGACCTAAAATTCGAGGCGAGCTGGATGCTAACGAGACATTGGAACAAAGTTTTTTTCAAGCAAACAATTCCCCGGTCGTTTCCGTGCGTTTAATCGTCGCTCGATTCGCTATCGCGGAACACGGATCAAAAAGCCGACGATCGCGTTCGAGTATAAAACACGGTATACGGCGTTATACGCTTGTATTTCGAGATGCAATTTAATTTTTTTTTTCTTCTTCTTTCTTTCTTTCGCGAGTAGCGACGAGTCGTTAATTAAGAATAAATTCTCGTCGAGGGTGAAATTGTTTGATAACAGGCCGTTGGAGGAAGGAATTAATTGCGAATTAACGAGAAATCAAAAAGTTTGCGAGAGCGCGGTTTCGTTTCGCGGAAACCTCTTTTGCCCTCGACCCAACCCTCCAACCGTGTATAATCTCCGCCGCGGCGATTTAAATTATTGTCGTTTCGCAATTAGCTCCAGGAGAGGCGGTGTTTATGTAACTCGTGACAACGAGAAAGAGAAAATTGCAAAAATCCCTTCTGGACGGGTAATGAAGTCGCGGAAACGGAGCAAGGTGTCGCGTCACGCGTTAAAACCGTTTGACGGAGGAAGAAGGGAAAGAAAGAAGGATAATAAAAGAGGGAGGGAGGAAAACGAGGGGTTGGAAAGCGTCATCCGTTGATTTACGACAACACCACGACGCTCCGAACCCGCGTTTCGTCCAGTTAAAAAAAACGAAATTTGTCTGCGTATCTAATGTATGTACGCACGCGTTTTTTATTTTAAATAAAAATATTGCGCGATGGCGTATAAAATAAAGGTAGAAAAAAAAAATAAATAAAAAAACGAATTCAGTAAAACTTTTTTTTAGCAAACGATCGCGAATCGAATTCTGAGATTTTCTGAGATTTCTTTTCACGAAAGAGGGGGGTTATTCGGCGGAGTTATCGAGAGAAATGGAAGAATCTAGTCTAGGGATGGTAAGTATTACGATTCGGTCCCGTTTGACGGCGTAACAACGATCGAGCGGCGTACAAAAGTAGTTTTTATGCGAGCTCACGTTCACCCCTCTTATCGGCTCGAATGAAATATCGCGTTTAATCCTCGGGATCTGATACATCGGTTTAATTCACTCCAAGTAGAATATATTCTTAGCCGGTGTATATACATTGCGAGCCAGTAGGATAAATACTCTCTTATTTATGGCTCCCGATATCCACCTATTTAAAATTCAAAGCGGCGTCCTGCCTGTACCACGGTTTCGTAATACCTCTTTTTAATTATTTCCAAACTTTTTTATCCGATAACGAATCGAAACGAGAGAAATTACCATCTCTTTACGGATATACTAAATCTTTCCCTGTCGTCGAAACTCCAATTCGCACGATTAATCGTGGCAAATCGAATTGATCGAAAGCGATAAAAGGCAAAATGGCGACTTTCGTTTCGATTCGAAAAGAGGCGATGTTACTATTGAGCGTATTTTTTATTTATAAAAAAAAAAAAAGAGTGAAAAAAAAGAAATGCACCTCGACTACGTTCCTTGTTGGTTGTTGCAGTTTTGGTCAGCTTACGTCCCCTGTTCCTCCCAGCACCTCGACTCGGTCCAACTGGCGCTCGAGCAGATCGACCTGATTCGTCGATTGGTCAACAAGCATCCTGAAAGCATGGTCCTCGTCACCACGGCGGAAGGTGAGGCATTTCCCCTTTTCGCAATTCTACTCCTTTGTAACCCAACCCGTGGGCAACCGCCACGTTTTCAAGATACAATATCGATTCGCTTTATGGGATGTTTACACGCAACGGAGAGAAAAAGAAAAAAGAAAAAGGAATAAAAGAAAAGAAAAGCGAGGAGGGGACGAAGAGTCGGCTCGTTTTTTTTTTCCACGCGGTCAAAGGTGAGAAAATGAGAGTAAAAAGATTATCCAGTTACACATTATGCGAAGATAAATTTTCAATAGCGCGCGCGCCACTCGCCTGGCATCGGGCCAAACCGATTCGATTTCTCCCTCCGGGCGAATTGTTATCGACTCGCTCACCCCCCTCTCTCGTCAAAGAATTCCCATCGAAAGCGTGACCTATTTTTTCTTTTTCTT
>NW_006263864.1:396763-418974 GCF_000469605.1 Apis dorsata | reverse complement strand
AAAAAAAAAAAAAAAAAAAAAAAAAAGGAAACGAAGCGGCCTCTCTCGTGACGATTACCGAGACATCGCGAGTACATTCGGTGACAAACGCGAGTATTTGTTCGTTGAACAAATTTTGCGCGTACATGCAAACCACTCGTTACACGCCCCTATTAGATAACCGGGTTCGAAGCTCGAATTAAATCGTCGGCGAAAGTAAACGGAAATACGGCGCGGATCGAACAACACGCGATTGCTGCCCTCCGAGTTGGAGAGAGTATCGCTGCTCCTTAATAGAATCGCCAAACTGGTTCCCAAGTTAAACACGGAATTATTAATTGCCAATCGGATCTGGTATAATGTAAATATACGGTGCGTTCGTCTTTCGACACAGAATCTCCCCTCTCTCCTCGGGAACGTCTTTCGCCAACTTTAGAGGGTCTACAGATATACGTGGATGTATGCATGTACGTACGTTCTTAGTCAGCGTTCTCTCGCGAAGGAAGGCCCATCGTATTCGAAAATCGTCCATCTCTAGGATCTCTGGGAGGGTGAAAGGAGTCGTCTTCTTCTCGGTTCACACGCGAAGAATATGAAATCGAGGCTCGAGGTCGACGAACGTCGGGAATTACCATCCGCTATTTGTTCCGAGAATGGGCCGTTCGATGTTACACACCGCCACAATTTCTGGCGTTCCGCCAATGTCAGGGGGCGGCTGGCTGGCTGGCTGGTGGCTGGTGGCTGGCAGACACCCTCGAAAAGAATTCCCAGACCTCTCCATCCGGAGAAAATCTTGGTGGAGCGAAATCTTCCACGCCTCTGCCTTAACTCTCGCGTCTTTTCCACTTCCGTTTTAATTAATTCCTCGTCGCGTTCGACGATCGACCGGCTCGCGAGATGGATAATAAATGAACTCGCCCCCCTCCATCCCTACGTGCTTGGAAAACAATCCGTCGTTCGGCGGAAAGGAAATTTACCCACGTACTATATGAAAGGTTCGATCGAGATCGACGAACCCCTTCGAACAACCGGCCTTCCTGCATGCGCTTCCGGTTGCCCGTTCTCGGCCTACGAGATTCGCTGGACCGGTGCCAAAACGTCCAACGGGGTGGAATCCCTGTCCGTCGTCCTTTCGCAGTGGAAATCTCGGGCCAGCTCCCTCCTCCCCCTCCTGTTATTATCGCCGTCGTGAATACACTTCTCGAGAATTTAGGATGTCGCGAAAAAAGATATCCAGAGCCATCCTCTCCAATTCCCTTGTCCCTCGTTGGTGGAATAGTTCGACGGTTCGTCTTTGATACGTGTTCTTCGATCTCAAGATCGTCGCCATGATCGGGGCGTTCGTCACGAACGGGATTAAGAGAGAGTCGGGAAATCGAAGGAAAAGGACGAGGACTGGTGGAGGACGAAGCAACGATTCTTCGTTGATCGTTCGACTCGATTCTTTCGAAGGAAGATGGGACGAGAGGAGAAGAAACTCGTCGCGATGATAACGAAAGGAGAATTTTTTCGAAATGGATTCGAAAGAAGCTAAGTTTCGCGAGAAGACGAGCGATCTCGCGAGACTTCAGGGCGCTGCGCGATAATCCTCGAAAAACGCGGATCCGATGAGAGAATATCGGGCCGACAGGGGGACGGAAGATTCAGCCGGTTGTAAATTTCAAGTGAAATGGAAAAATGTCAAGCCGCACCCGACCGTTCGATAAGCCGAACCACACGGCGTCGCGGCTTCGTGTCGGCATGCACATGCATATGTAAATAGACACGCGATAGCCGTATATACACGAGGCGTATAAAGGAACGATTGTTCGAAATTTGCAAGTTGCTTTTTCCCTCCGCCGAAACATATCTTTGCGTTATCCCGATGATTTATGCGCTACACACTTATGCCGTGATATCGACGGAATTTCAACTATGGCTCGCGAGAAATCTTATGGAAAAACTTGTCGAAATCGAGAGCAATTACGAAATTTCCTTACAATTGTTTGGTCGCGGTGGAAGTGAAAAGTGGACTTCATCGGCGAGGTTGAATCGGTCGAACGCGAAAAGATCGAGTAAAGTTGAAACACGCTTTGCTCGAAGGAAGGTCGGTACGAGACTGATCTCGTGGAAACAAAATTTAAACGCACGCGAAGGTGACACGAGCCGCGTTGTTTTCTTATGGCATCGTCTCGTATTGGATTCTAAGAAACAAGGTACGGAGAAGTCCGTGTGTTTATCCGAGCCGGTTGTTGCCTCGGGTCGGGAAACTTTCCACGTGGCGAAGCTACGTACCATCGCGCCTGGATACTTTGGAACAATAGTTCAAAATGTCCCCCGGAGTTGGAGGAGGAATTTACGAGGCAACAAGACGAAGTTGCCGCCACCGTTTATGATTTCTCGCCCGATCCAATCGAATTATCGCTCCAAACTCCTTCGAGAGATCGTAAAGCGTGATGTTTTGTATCGAAAGAGCGAGGAAAAGACGATTGATTGACGAAAATTGTGGAACGAAGCTTTCGAAAAGAATCTGGCGAATTCTCGCATCGCAAATCGACGGACGGATATAAATCGAGATTCGTCGCGGCTCACTGTTCCCCCTGTTTCTTTCCATTTGTTCTCTAATTACGATTAAATACCAGAGAAATGAAAGAAATTAAAATTGTTCGATACGAAGGAATAATTTCGCCTGCTCCATTTCGCTCCATTTCACGGAAGAGATAAATGCACGCGATCGAGATCCGTACACGTATACGCGACACGTAGGAGGATATATAGAAAGAGGATATAGAATCTATCGGGATTATAGGTTTTCGAGTAAATTCGTCGAGCCGCGGAGAATCGGTGTTCCATTAGCGAGGTTGGAAAAGCTGGATCGCGTGCGGTCGAAAGCGGAAAAGTTCGAATTCCCCGCGATAAATGGCGGGTGGACATCCCGCCGGGGGTTGGCCTGAAGCGGCGCGAAAACTCTCTCTCTCTCGTCCATCCGCCAGCGTTATATCCGCGGTGTATCGGTATCCCGGAACCGGCGACCTAACGCAATTTGTTCGCGGTGTTTTAATCGAATCCGAACGACACCGAGGCTGCGAATCCGATTTCACGGAGGCCGATAGTCGTGCTCCCCACCTTTACACCGGCCGGACTCGATTAAAACGATTAAACCGGTCGGGTTGCCGATCGAATTCACCGGCTCGCTCGCTAAATACTGACGCGATATAAACCCGGCCGCAAGAAGGATCCGGCCGAGGGTGTCTCGAATCGTTCCGAACGAAACTGGCCAACAACGTTCCATTATTCTATTCGCGTTGGGATTAATCGAGCCTCGTTTACGCTTCGTAATTAATGATCCGGCCGATAACCGCCAGCGGTCTCCAATTTAAACGATTCAATTAGACCGGCGATCAAAAGTGACAGGTGACTTTAATTAATCGTGAGTGAAAGGTGACGAATTCGAGACGTCGCGTGTTTTGTGTAATGTTCTTCTTGTGAAGCAATGGAAACGATGATCGAAAACGAGTGATAAATGGCTTTTAGTGGAATAATGAATGAGAGGTAATATTTGTATAAAGAAGTCATAACTAAGTCAACGATTAAAATGAGGAGTGAATTTGATTGATTATATGGTGTAAAATGACGAATTCGAGACGTCGTGTGTTTGAGATTTGTAATGTTTTTTTGTAAAGGAATGGAAACGATGATCGAAAACGAGTGACAAGTGGCTTTTAGTGGAATAATGAGTGAGAGATAATATTTGTATAAAGAAGTCGTAACTAAACGATTAACCGTGAGGAGTGAGTTTGATTGATTGTATATAGTGTAAAGTAACGAATTTGAGACGTCGTGTGTTTGATATTTGTAATGTTTTTTTGTAAAGTAATGGAAACGATGATCGAAAACGAGTGACAAGTGGCTTTTAGTGGAATAATGAGTGAGAGGTAATATTTGTATAAAGAAGTCGTAACTAAGCCAACGATTAAAATGAGGAGTGAGTTTGATTGATTGTATATAGTGTAAAGTGACGAATTCGAGACGTCGTGTTTGAGATTTGTGTAATGTTTTTTTGGAAAGCGTTGCAATGGAAACGATGATCGAGAACGAGTGGCAAGTGGCTTTTGGTCGATCGTGGAATAATGTGAGAGGCTTCGTAATATTTGTATAAAGAAACGCAACGAAGCCAACGATTAAAAGTGACGAGTGGCTTTAATTAATCGTAAAGTAAAAGTACGAACGACACGTGTTCTGATGCGCGATATATTTTTGCAAAAAAGCGAACGAAACCGACGATCAAATGGGACGAGTGGCTCTAATCGTACATAAGAGAGTGATAGATAAGGAATTTGAGATATTCGATGTGAAATTTTCCAATATTTTTTCTTGCAATCGAAAGAACGATCGAAAAGCGACAAGTGGCTTCTTATCGATCGTGGAATAATACTGAAACTGTTTAATACCAGGCTTCGTAACATTTGTATAAAAAAGTTGCAACGAAGCCAATGATTAAAAGTGACGAGTGGCTTTAATTAATCGTACGTAAAGTAAAAGGTAACGAATTTGGGACGTGTGTTTGATGCGAGACTCTGTAACATTTTTTATAAAGCGTTGGAATGAAAAAGTGACAGGTGACTTTAATTATTCGTACGTAGAATAATATGAGAGTGCTTAATACGTTTAATACGAGGTCTCGTGATATTTTTATAAAAGTGTTGCGACGAAATCAACGATTAAAAGCGACGAGTGGCTTTAATTAATCGTACGTAGAGCAAAAAAGGTAACGAATTTTCCACGTACATTTGATGTGAGATTTCCTAATATTTTTATAAAGTGTTGCAATGAAATCGATGGTTAAAAATTGACTTTAATTAATCACACGTAGAATAAAACGAATTTGAAATATTTGACGCGGGATTTTGCGTAATAATTTTGCGAAAAAGTATTGCGATAAAACGATTCGATTCGACCGATGTCGAAAGTGGCAAGTGGTTTTTCGTATAAAGATATTAATCGTATAAAGATAAGAAATATGAAACGTTGCAATACTAAAATTTTCTTTTATAGAGAAATTAAATCGACGATCGAAAGTGACGAGCGATTAATTAATCGTACGCGGAGTAAGAGAATGTAAGATACGTTATTAACGCGAGATTCCGTAATATTTTTACAATGAAGCGTTGCAATAAAATGATGAAAAGTAATTTTTAATTAATTACACGTAAAGATAACGAATATGAGATGCGCTTATTCCGTAATATTTTTATAAAGAAGTGTTATACGATAATTATAACTGGTAAAACATCGTTCACCAGTGAGATTGCGTAAATGAGATTGTTTTTATATTTTAATATACAATATGTTTATTTAGCTTCGAATCTCTACTACTACTACTATGCATTAACTTTCAATTCTATCATTGTCTAAATAAAATTAATAAACCGTTCTTAAATTACTTACAACCCTGATATAAGATTCTATATTATTCTTCTTTTAAACGATACAATAATAAATAAAAACACATTTTTTAATTCAGATTTGTTAAAAAGCTTCAATATTTTCCATAACGAATAAAGTATCTATAAAACTAACTCTTTCTCTCAAGTACGTATTACAAAATTATCTTCTCGATCAAACGTAAATAGAACTCTCTCTCATTCGCTTCCTTTATTGTATGCATCAGTTGTATCGCGTATTCACCAGCCAACCAATTTATATACAATTTATACACACATATATACGTATATTTCCGGTAAGGATTGCGAAGGGTGTCTGAATGGGGAGGAAGGAGTCCGTAATAATTAGCCGAATGACGGTACTTGAGAAGATTCGCGATAAGGGTGGAAGTTGGGAGTCGTGTCTACGCAATTACAACAACAATAATAATAATAATAATGATGATGATGATGATGATGATGAGAATGGAAGAGAGAATTGAAGGAGGATTTAACGTGTGGTTTCAGGTATAGAGAGGGCTCACAAGGAGGGTAGATTAGCGAGCCTGATAGGGGTCGAAGGGGGCCACGCGGTTGGAGCGAGTCTGGCCGTTCTGAGGATGTTGTACGAGTTGGGCGCCAGATACCTCACCCTCACGCACACATGCAACACGCCTTGGTGAGTTTACCAATCGAGACGTATCGTCCCAATCGATACGATCCTTAGATCGGATTACATCTCGAATGGAAAAGCTACGGCGCTCGTAGAATCGAAAATCCTTGTTGGATTGATCGTTGCCGTGAAACCTCTGACTTGCATTTAGGACACGCGTGAAGCAATACACGTAGATATCGATATCTCTCACGTGGTGGAACCGTTTCGACGACGCTGGTCGAGACAGCTGTTTCAAGTTCGCGATGCGAGAGATTCGAAATTACGTTAGGATTGGAAATTGGTGCGATTCAGCTGCCATATACATACATATATATGTATGCATACATATATACAGAAATATTATTCGAGAACAAACAATGGACGAATTTCCTTTTGGGAGACGCGACGGGCTGCGGCGAGTACACAGTAGTAATGAAAAACGAACGACAAACTGGACGGGGAACAATAAAAAGTCTCGAATGAAGCGCGGCTTTTGCGAGAGACACCGGTCGCCCTGTGCGAAATAAAGTCAGAATTTATTTTTTTCACGCGCGCGCGCACCAAAGGTGTGAAAAAGTGAAAATTGCTCGAGGGTTGATATCAATTAAACCCGAATAAGGGAGGATCGGAAAAATATGAATATGAAGCGATAATCTCGCGGCAAAGGTAAACTATTCGAAGCGCTAATATCGGAGCAAAAGCTGCTCGATTCGGTTTAACGCGAGGTTTAAAGGCCTTCGATCCTCCGTTCCCTATAACCGTTAAAACTTCCGCCTCCCTTGCTCGTAATATCGTGGGACAAAGGATAGTTAACGCGAATAAAACTTTCATCGAGCCGCTATTGTCTCGGTTGGTAAACGCAAACAAGTACAAGTACCGACTTTTAACAATAAGGGAACAGGCGTTTAACAGGGTGGCGCGTAAGTTTGCAAGTTTGGGACCGAGACGCGAGTACCTATAATTCGTGGTCGGTGGTTTGAACGTTGCGAGAAACAACGTGCACGTGGATGCAAAGGAAAGGCAAAAAGGTAGGGAGGGATGATCGACGATTTTATCTTTTGGCCGTGAAATTTATACCGGAGAGGCGAAACCGGGAACCGGTTATTTATGCGCGATTACGCAACGAACCGGTGGCGAGACGATGAATCATGGCCGGATTAATGGAAAACCGTAACAATATTATCCGCGTTTCGGAATTTCCCATATCGATCGCGCGTTTTACGACTTCGATTTCATCGCCCTCCCTAATAAATATCCTCGCATAGGAACGATTTAATCCATTTCCTATGTTAACCGCTACGCCGCTTGTGTTTTAAATCTGTTTTAACGTAAAACAGATTTCGCATTTTACGAAACAGGAGTAAAAATTAATTATAAAATCTCGCTCGAACGCGAGAAAGGATTTTCACTTGTATCGTACCGTTTCATTTTACGCGTTGCGGAAACGAAAAACAAAGCGTTGTATAAACGGGGAATAATTGGAATCGGTTAATCACGGTGGTGCCTCTTGATCGAGCCATAACGATAAAATGATCTCGGTCGAACGATCAAGCACGGACGAGGCCAGGATCCCGTATAAACGCGGATTCTCTCCGAATTCATCGCGTTCGCCCCTCGAATCGATCGTCCCGCCGCCTGGCGTCGCAAACGTCGCATCGTCCGTTCCGTTTCCGAGGTTGGAGAACATCGAGCTAATACGCACGATTATCGGGGCGGGCGAAATTGGCCGGACTTCTCGGTGCCGGTTCCACGCCTACCTACGTCGTCTATCCGTAATCCTATCAACGTTGAGAGATGTTTACCGAATCCGTCGGCCAAACGTTATCGTTCTCGAGCAAATTCGTCTTGGTGATGGTAATTAATCCCTCGTGGACAGAGATTTATCGGCCACCGCGCGCTATTTCGCGCTAAGTAAGGTAAGGGTTTATTTTCGATGAGAGGCGAAATCGATTCGAATACCCGCGTTTATACGAAGACGTTCGTCGATCCCCGCCGGTCGTTGTTAGCCTCGACGAACAATTCCACCCGCGTCGCTTGGCTAGAATTGGCGTGTGTATACGCGCGTGTGCAATCATAGTGCGATTAGAGGTCCATTGTACGACGATAATGCCGAGGATTGTTGGCATTGAGTTACTGACCTATTGGTTCGTTAGGGCAGAATGCAGCACAGCGGATGAACCCGGTCAAGTGGCACGCATCGGCGGTCTGTCCAATTTCGGCAAGGTGAGTGGAAAAGAAGAAAAAGAAAGAGAAACCCTCTCTTTCCCTCATTCGATCGCAAATCTGACGAATCCTTTCGTAAGGGAAATGTACGTAACGACAGTTAAACGTTTCTCTCAACTCCGTCGTTATCGGAGTTAATGGACGCGAATTATCCCTTCGCGAGGGAAGAAACAACGCGCGTGGTCTTGAGTTAGATAAGTTGGCCCGTTCCTTTTTTGCCCCTTCCACTTCCAATCCAGACTGGATTTTCCGGAGTGAGCGACGGAGGAACCTCGCCCGTCGTTTTTTGCGGCCGCGGATTAAAATATCCGTCTATCCGCTCCGGTTACGCGTTACTTTGCGAGATGACACTCTCGTCCCTCCCTCCCCCTACTTTTTTACTCCCTATTAAAGCGACCGTAAACACGGAGGAGGAAGAGGGAGGGGATACGACGCGAGGAGGAAAATCGAAGCGAGAGAAAGTACTGGCGTGTTCCGGAGTTTGAAACGCGGAAGGAGGGAAAAAAAAAGAAGAAAAAAAATGAAATATAGCAAGCCGTAAGATATCCGATCTTGATATCGGGGGGGGGGGGGGGGGGACGCGAGTTATTTATGAAAATTACCCGCTGGCATTCGCGGTATCCGCTTCCAAGTATTCATGAATTCCCGGGCGAACGTTACCCTTATGCGAAAGAAAATTATGGGCCGCATCGATCAACCCCGGGGAACAATCGTTCGCGTTTCAAGCATATTTCAAATGATCGAGTTCTCGATTCTCGATTGAATTTTTCTGAAGAGGGGAAAAAGAGGGGAAAGAAGAAGGAAAGAAGAAGAAGAAAAGAGAGAAAGAAACCAAGGCAAGTTCGGCGTAAATATTTACCAAACTTTCATCGATTGGGCGAGAAGAAAAGGAAGGAAAAGAAGAGGAGGAGGAAAAACCATTTCTCCCGTGGGAGAAAGCTGTTCACTTTGCCGCGCGATGCTACTCGTGAAAACGCATTCAAAAATGGAGGATAAGCGGATAAGCTCCCAGGGACATTCTTCGTATTCGAATATGCGGGAAAAATAATTTGAAAAGTAGATCCGTGACGCTTTCGATACATGCGCGACAAACGGCAACTGTCGTTCGACGCGTGATTCCTTGGCTCAAACGCAAGCTTCGTCCTTTCTTTAAAACGACGTTAATCCAGAAATCGCTGGACCATCGAGATACAAGCTTAGACTCGAGCTTGAGCTTCTTCCTTTCTCGCGAAGTGACGCGGCCAAGTTGCTCCGTGTTTTATTTATCGAACGACAGAAAAACGGCGGGCAATCCCGAGAGATGTTTTCCAAGGGAGGGGGGAGATACAAGGGAGGAAACGACTTTAGGCGATTCTGACAGCAGATATAAAGCAGAGGTTGCCCCGCGTTGCCAACAATCCGAAACGAGAAAATATCATCCTCGTGTTAACCGTCGTGTTCCTTAATCAATTTCATCGCGATCTAATTATTTTCGTTTCTCGCGTCGTGTTTTTCGAAACGATAAGTCGGGGACGGGGGAGGGTAAAAGTGGAGTCACGAGCGGATCGCGTTCATAACTCACACGGGCCGAGAGCGTCGTGAGTACTATCATTGCGATTTCTTTCTCTACTCTAATCGACGAGACAAAAGTTGACGTTCCTCGGGGATGTTTTTCGAAGGGGAAAAGAGATAGGATAGAAAAGAAGGGGTAAATGGAGAGGATGAATTCTTAGGAGGGGAGGAAAAAAGAAAGGAGAAACGTATGAGAAACGACTTGGAAACTGTGGTGGTCTCGACTCGAGTCGAGGAAAAGTTCCAGCGGAGAGGGAGGATAAAACGAAAAAGAGGAGAGGCCGTTTAAATATTCGATGAAGACCGTTTACGTTTTTCTTTTTTTTTCTTCCCCCGCGATCGTTTTAGCCTCGTTAAACGACCAGATACGAAAAATCGTTTCTTTTGTTCGCGTAATCGGGACGGACGCCTATTCCGCGCTCGATCATCTTCTCGTCGCTTCACCCTTCCTTCCTCTTTCTTCCTCTTTCGAAAACTTGTCGCGATCCAAGTCGAACTTTGCGCTCTCTTCGCCCGAAGAAACAGGGAGGGGAGGAAAAAAAGAGATAGAAACGAACGCACGAACATCCGGCAAACGTCGTTCAGAAATTTGCTCCAACGGAAAATGGCGGTACGTAGCAGCCTATTTTAAGTTTTCACCGCGAAATTTCGGATTTGTTTCCTCGCTCCGCGTTTGGATTGTTTTCCCCCACCCTCTCCCCTCTCGTTTCTATTCTTTTCCTCGCCGACATCTCGTTCCCCGCAATTTTGCCGCATTATCCGCCAAACTTGCTGTCTATTCGCGCGAAGGAAACGAACGAAACAACGAGACGTCGTCTCGCGACGCGACAGAAGATCCTCCAATATTTCGCTGGAACGAGTGGAAGAAACGGTAACGTGTCTCTTCCTGTTTTAAACATTCCGATAAAATTCTCGATTCGAACGGGGGTTCAAGAGGGGTCGAAGCATTTAAAAAAGAAAGGAAAAAAAAGAGGGGTAGTCGTTCAAAGGCGAAAAGCGCGCGTACGGAATAAGAACACGGTTTGAAAATTCAAGGTGGACTATCTCGCGGTACAAGATTACACTTTGAGGCCGGCTTCCCTTGTTATCTCGCGAGATAAACGTAAGAGAGGGGGCGTAGAGAAACGTATTAAACGCGCTTTCCATGCTAATACACGCGTACGTACGTTTCATATACGTATACTCGAATACGTATACGCGTCCATACACCTCCTCTAAAAAGAATCAGCTCTTTTTCAGCTCGGCCTCGTCCGTGCACCGAGACGTTTTATATACGATCCTCCACTTTTCTTTTATACCTCATTCGGCGGCTACACCATTTCTCACCCACACCTGCGTAATAAACAGCTCCCTCAAGCACTCAATAAAAATTCCACACGGTCCCGCCGGAAAAAGAAGAGATATAGTCCGACGGCTACTTTTTCTTTTTTTTTTCTCCAGTTTACCCCGTTCGCCGTTTTCATCCCGCGATACGTGCTCCGTCTATTTAATATCGAACCTCCCCCCTCCCTTCTCCTCTCCCTTTACCTCACCCGATACTTCAATCTTCCGTCAATATCGCAATTTCCAAACTCCAGGTATCGTTCCACGGATACGTTCGGCTCCAGAAGACGCATCTGCTTCACACTTTCCCCGAAAAATTCGAGGCGTGCACGTTCCTCCCCTGCTCCTTCTTCTCTCTCGCGCTCGGGAGGAACAACCGCGAAACACGAGAGAGAAAGATCGAAGGGTGAAACGAGCGGAGGAGGGATTGAAATAAAGAATCGCTCGCCCCGATGGAAAAATACACTCCATCCCGGGAAGAGTGTGCTCCTGAGAGAGACTCACCCCATCCGCTCCCATCCCCGTGATGAAACTTGCTCCTCGGTTCTGAAAAATTCCTATCCTTCCTCCCCCTTGTATCGTCTCATACTCATCTCCTCCTCGAACACTGGTTCCAGTATCGTAACCAGTTTGACAAGAAGTCGTCCTCCCCTTCGTTTCCTTCCCTTCTCGCGTAATAACGTGGAAATACAAGCGCGAAGGGAAGAGAGGGAGGGTGTGAACGAGCAACGAGTGGGGAAAACAAGGGTTTGCTCCGATCGAGCATTCCGTGGCTGAGAACTCGAGCATGAATCTCCCCCCTGAACACGTTCGGATATGTATCCGCGCGTCCAACTAGCCCGATGAGGGGTCGGGTGCAATTCTGGCGGGGCCGAAACAATGGCGGATGCCCGACGAAATTCAAGAAAACGTAACTCGAGCGAAGCAATTAGCGCGAAACCGCTTCCAGAGGAGATATACCTCTCTCTGTGAAACTTCTCCCCCTCCATTCTAATTTCTCACCTTGCCTTCGTTCTCTGTGACGCGCGAGTCGTTACGCGTCCCTTTCTCGGGGCGAATTTCCGCGTTTATATGTCCGACTCGTGAGAGGAGGAGGGAGGCTGTTAGTATCGACACGGACGAGAGGGGTGAAAAAAAGAAAAAGAAAAAAAAAATGGGCAAACATCTACGGACGGTTGATCGAGTTCGAGCGTTAAAAGCACACACAGGCCGCGTCACGGGTCGATGCTTTCGGCTAATTGCCGGATCGACTATCGACTGTAGGCGATCGGGAACGAAGTGGAGGGGAGAAGAAAGTGGATACGAAAGTGAGGAGGATGAGAAACACTGAGCATCGTTTTAATTCTCGACGATGCGTTTCTGTGAATGACCGTGTGCGATTTTTTTTCTCGAAAATATCGATCGACGGTTGCTCGAACAAACACGATCGTGTTCGACATGTTTGGAGAGACGGGGGATCGATCGATTATTTAGTTAGGTAGTGATTAATTACCCGTTAGACGCCGTTCGATTCACTCGGATATCAGTGAGTGGAACAAAAGAGAGGGAGAAGGGAAGAAGCTGATGATTTATTATGCTTCTCCACCGTGCAAACTTTCGAGGACAATAGAGCAATATCGTGGCAGGAACAAGTGCGCGAGAGAAGGAGGAATGGTACACGTGTAAAGAACGAAGCTCGATAATTTTTTAACCAGAACTTTTTCTCGAAGCCAACGAAATTCTATTTCATTCGATTAATTCCTTCCTCCATCGAACAACGAACGTGTTCTTTGCTGTTTATTAATATCTCTCTCTCGTTTCTCTCTCTTGGCCGCCCGACAACTCTCTAAAAGCTTATTCGTCATTCGGTGTTACGCCACCTTAACCTCGAGATCTGACTTTTCAAGGGTGAATTCCTTCGATGGGGGAGGAAAAAAGAAAGAATACAACCGCATTATCCGATTCTTAATTTCCAGAATCTATGGACCATCTCGTCGACGCCGCGAAACTTTCGATACTTCGTTAGCTCGCTTCGACACCTCGTTCGCTTCTCGACACCACAAATACAACCGCGAATCGATTTTCATTCTCGAGGCGAGCGCCAACGCTCCCCGTCTCCTTTCACGGGAGGAGGAACCGCTTAAGCTCGAGCCGAGGCAAGTAGGAACACGCTAGCGGGAAACTAAACCGCGACTTAACGCGATTAAAAAGTTGGCGGTCCGTATCGAGGGAGAAACGAAATTTCACCTGCCACACCATTTGCATAGCAAGCTGTAACTCCCTGTTAATTCGAGTTAACGAAAGAAAAAGGAAGTGTCCTCGAAAAACGAGAAGCGGCCGTCGATCAAGAGAATTTGTTGGAGGAGTCGATCCCCTGGGAAAATTCGAATCGGGCGGATCGTTCGCCTTCACAAGTTGGAGAACACTCGCGACTTGTGTCCGACCGACAAGTTTTCGAAAGCGTTCCGCGGAATGACCAGCCGCCCTTTTGAGGCCAGCTGCCAGCTTGTTTCTGAAAGTTGGAGGGGGGAGGTCTAAATAGGCGGCCGGGCATCGACAGTTTCGCAACTCGAGTCGTGCTGGTGGACGATAACGGCGGCGACGAACACAAGTACGAAGAGGCGAAGTTTGACCGGGTGGAAAGAACAGGATAACCGGACAACTCTCTCCGTGTCCCTCTCCTGGCTGACTTTGCCACTACGATCGAAACTACACCGATCTTCGCCCAGTTTCGAATATAAAAACCCGACCCAACTTTTTCCCCTCTCCTTGCCTTGTATATATATATATAGATCGGATGATAACGAAACTGATCCGGTGGAAAACTTTTAAACGAAGAATTCGCCATTTTTTGACGCTCGAGAGAGATTTTAGATAGCCTTTCTTTACTGTTGGGAGGAATCGAATTTTCCACCATGGACGAAACGGAAAAAATGAGAAAGAGTAGATAGATGGAATAGATAGAACGTGGACAGCGAGTATTCCTCACCGGGGGAAGGAAGATCGGGTAGAAGAATAAAGCTTATTCGTCATTCTGTCGGACTACACGGTGTTGCGCCACCTTAACCCCGAGATCTGACTTTTTAAGGGTGAATTCCTTCGATGGGCGGGAGGAAAAAAGAAAGAATACAACCGCCATCCGACTTATGCCCCGTAAGAAATGAATCACCGAACGAGCGTATCACGAACGAAGCCGAAATCTTGGTCTAACTTTCCCCACGGGGAAACTCGGGGATCATTTTTCATTTTTAAACGTCTTTTTATGCAATCCCTCTTTCGCGTATACACGAGGGATGTACGTCTCTCGTGAAGAGTAAAACCGTGATCGTCGAATTTCGAGACGATAACGAGTATCGAATTAAAACGGTAACAAACAACCGGCTCGCTGATAAATCAGTGGGTAAAATAGCGGAGGAGGGAAAGGCGAGCGAACAGAGGGCTTACGAGATTCAACGGCTTTTACGAAGCCGTCGCTTTCTCGGTGAATATCATTCTCTCTCGAGCGTCACTTGCACGTGTTCCTCTCTGCATTATCCATGCCATGCGAGACGCTTAAACGTTTTCGCCCCACTTCTTTTTCCTCCCACTTCTCCCCGACCGATCTTTTTTAATAGAATCTCTTCAACCGGAAAATTGTTTATTTCAAAAACTTCCCCTCGCGTGATTAAGAAAATTCGTACGTCTCTCGCCATCCATCCTATCTTTTTCGCTTTCTTTACGGGGCATGGATGAACGCCACGACTCTCGTGTTTCATCTTCCATGATGGAGCGCGCTTTCTCGTTGCTTTTAGCGAGCGGATGCAACGTCGCTGCAGAATGCTTTTCCGTCGAACCTTGTCGCTGAACTCTCTCTCTCTCTCTCTCTCTCTCTCTCTCTCTCGGTGACTAACACCGGAAGAAAATCGAGATTGTCTCGTCTCACGGCTGAGAAAACGAAACGATCCACGCGCGCGATAAGGCTCGGACTTAGAGGAGAGAAGGAGGGAAGAAGTAATCCGGAAGAGTGAAGTTCATCGGGTTGTTACTTTAACGAAGCATTCTTCGCGAGGATCCCGGGCAAAGGTGGCGGCGCGACGAGACAATTCTCCGATCATATTCGTTGCACAACTTCGCTAATTTCGCGATAACGGCCGTTAACGCGATAAATGACGCCTCGAATCTCGTCGAGTACGGACGCTGACACGATTTCGTTGAAATCCTGGTGAGGCGAATCGAAAAGAGAAGAAGAAGAAGAAAAAGAAGGAGACGATCCACGATCGCGCTGATTTAACGAAGCCGTCCTCCAATGGACGCGACGCTTCGAAAAAAAGAAAAATATAATGGGGCAGAACGCTCTCTTCAATGTTTCTCGCGATTCTTTGGGATCGTTTCATCGATCGCGTGTATTCTCCCTTCGCATTTTATCTCCAAGGATGAACAGAAATCGTTCCGTTTGGAGGTGAAAAAGGGCGATTTCGTTGCTTTTCGTTTCAAAAGGGAGAGACGAGTGTCAACCGTGAAATCGAGTTTTCTATTAATAACCCTATCTCGAAAATCTGACGTCAAATATGAAGAACGATATTCCCGCTCCCTTGTCTTCTCGATAGAACTTATTGGAAATTTCTTATCCGCGAGAGAAAATACCTCGAAACCGGATTCCCGCGCAACTTTTTGCGTTGTCACGAAGAGGGGAGGGGCTATTAGATCGCGAATTCGAGACGCGAAACGCGAAAGCTTGCGGAACGAATGGCGGTAACCGAGGATGGAATAGGTAAAGTCAAATCTCTAGTCAAACTCGGCTGGTATCCAACCTATGAATCGCGCGTTACGTGTCCCAGGGATTGGAAATTCCTCGGAAACAAAGCGTCTAAGGAACCCGGCTCTCGTGAATTTCAATCCGGTCGAAACCGGGTGTCGCAATAACTGTCACGAATCACACACGTGAGCACGTTACGAAAGAAGGAGAGAGAGAGAGAGAGGATTTTTATCCCGCCGATCGCCGAGCGCTCCAAGACGATGGAGATTCAATCCTCTCGGCTTAATCCCTTTGTATCGAGGATAAAGGGAAAAAAAATGCGAATTATCCCTTAATACCGACTCCTCAATAACGATCTTCCTACTAACTAACCGGCTCTCGCGTCCACCGGTTTAAAGCCCCCCGTTAATCCGGGCTTTTCGATTCTCAGAGAAGAAGTAAATCCGCGAAATGGCCCGATCGATTTTAATGCGGACGAATATCTTTGAAACTGCTTAAGAGCTATCGCTCCGAGTATCATTGTCGCGGCTAGGAGGAGGGAAAGAGGGGAGGAAATGCTCGAAAACTTGGCCCAATTATCCCTCCTCGGAACTGGACGTTTCCAGAGTATCGTGTTGGAGATGAATCGACTCGGGATGATGGTGGATTTGTCGCACGTA
The DNA here is from genome assembly GCF_000469605.1 of Apis dorsata. NCBI lineage: Eukaryota > Metazoa > Arthropoda > Insecta > Hymenoptera > Apidae > Apis > Apis dorsata. The sequence goes on along the minus strand of NW_006263864.1, from coordinate 402,468 downwards.
TCCGTGCCCACGATGCTGGTCGCCATGAAGACGTCGAGGGCGCCTGTCATTTTCAGCCACAGCAGCGCTCACGCCCTTTGCAATTCCTCGCGAAATGTGCCTGACCATGCGCTGCGACGTTTGGTGAGTTACGATCCTGTAAAGGATTAATCTTTTTAGATTTAGAAGAAACTTTACGAAATTATCCTTTCCTTTTTTCCGTTTCAGGCGCAGACAGATGGTATAGTTATGGTATCCTTCTATCCCCATTTTATCAGCTGTGGCGAAAAATCGACGTTGGAGGACGTAGCCGGTAAGCAATCTTTTCCAACCGGTTCCAATTGAACGGATAAAAACGATTAATGTAATCGTCACGTATGAAATTTCTCCTCTCGTGTATCGCTTTTATCCGCTCCGATAAACTTCCTCGATTCTTTTCTCTAATCAAGTTCGCCCTATTTCGGCTTTTATTCCACGTAACCCACCGTCGCGATCGCCGTCTCGTATTCCAGGATAAAAGTTAATCGAAAGGGAGTCGCGTCGAAATTGTTCCTTTTCTTTTTTTTCCCCTCCCTTCTTTTTCTCTCCTAGCGTTAATACGATTTCCTTCTGATAAGCCTGCCTCTTTTGCAGTATCACCGTCTGGAGATCTCTGAAAATGTCTCGCGACACTCGCCGATAATTTTCATTATATCCGATTCGTTCTCATCGCGAATCTCATCGCCATTCGAAGAATCTTGTTTCGATGAACAACGATGAAATGAATAGTCACGCATAAATGGGAGCACGAGAATAACTCGAAATTTCGCGCTATTTCTTTTCCGCAATCGAGATATCGAATTCACAGACGAAAAAGTAAAAGTTCGAGCAATGATAAATTTCATAATAATCGATTCCGCTCGAAATCAAATTTTTCCAAGAGCAAAAGTTTCCGTACCCTTTTTCGTCGTAGCAAAAGTGGATTTTTGCGAGAAATACACGTTAAATGAGTTTAAAAGGGGCCAGTTTTTCGAATTTGTGTAAGGGCAAAGGAAAAGATGGAATTTCGCGGATAGCTACGGATCGAGAACGAGAAACAGTGCACACGACGTACTTTGGATCAAAGCAGGCGCGAACGGGCCACGCTTTGAATAAACTTCGCCTTTCCACGCGTAGAAATGAAATATATCCGAGCAAGAGCGAATTTATGCGGTTCCATGAGAAGAAAAAGAAAAGTGAAGAAGAAATAGAAAAAAAGAATAAATGAAAAATGTTCATCGAACGTTCGGCGACGAATGTGCCGAGTGGGGAACGGGCAATTGCACTTTCATATCTTTGCGGACCCTTTGTGATTCACGAGACGTAAGAAACTTTAGAAACTTTCAACGGTAGGAAACTTAGGCGTTTCCTCCGTACACTCTCTCTCTCTCTGTCTTCCCGCTCCGCGATACAGTTTTCCACGTCGCTCGTCGCATTTCCATTGCAATTGGGTGTCGTGTCGATGGCGAAGCGAGCATTCCACCCGTCTTTAAGCGACGCCGAAATTTTCCTCCTCCGCAATTATTATCATCGCTCTCCGCTTATCTATCTTTATCACGTTAAATGCCGCATCCGCGGCAGTTGTTCCACCTATTGTTCCTCCACCTTTCCGACGTTTGATAAAAATTGCACGCGCGTCGTTGTACGAGCGTAATTTCCACAGCACGTTGACGATCGTATTCCTCGCTATGGAAAATATGAAATCGAGGATTCGAGGAATACCAGTTACATGCATGTTTAACCTTCACACTTCGCGTCGTGGGATATCAAAACCGCAGAAGGCGAATATCGCGGAGGAGGGGGGAGAGAGAGAGAGAGAGAGAGAGAGAGAGAGAGCTTAAAACAAAATAACGTCGCGAGTTTTCCCTTTCCCCTTTCCTCCAAGGAGCCACGAATTTCATTCGCTCGTGGATTATTTTTTTTTTTTCATATTTCTTTCACTGACTCATCAGTCAGAGAGGGGACAAAATAAAAGCAAGATAGGAAATAAAGATGGAGTAAAAAATGGGGACAAAAGATGGAAGAGCTTCGTTCCAAATCATTTATTTTCTTGTATACATTTTCCTTGCTCTTTTGATATTCGATTCTTTGAGAGAAAATGGGGAACGAAAAAAAACGGCAGACGAGAATCGAGTTTTATTATTGACACATTTTCTCAATAAATTAAATCTTTGCTTATGAAAGACTTTACGCTCTAATATTCATTTCTTTTTTTATCGAGTTCGCCTAATCACGAAAATACGTGTTAACGCGAATAGAATTATCAAAGATTCTTCTCTTAACGTTAATTAAACAATAATAAATCGTTGGATAAGAACAATAGAAAACATTGTTATTACGTTGGATTTTAAAGGAAGATAACGGAAGGATTAGACTCGTGAATCGTTGGCAAAAACGAGTGGAACGGCAACGATGGTGGACGATAAAGCGTGACGATAACGATCCACTTCCGCGCGTTATGGGAAGCAAGGAGAAAATTATGCTCCCGTAGAGGAAGCGGCGCGTTAAACGTACTCGTAAGCCATAATTTGGGGCGGTTGCACACGGGCCCATTGACGACATTTACCCTCATGATTGATTTCTCGTTGGCCGGTGCTCATAGCACGTCGGTTACCAACGCAACAATTACCACCACTTAATATCAAACGCGGCAGCGATCGGCCACGCGTTTCTCGAATAATGCGCCGCGCGTCAAGCGCATCCTCCGCATCTGCTCCCCGTGCAACTGACGTTTGCACTTAAGGTACGAGGAAGACGGGTCATCGAGCCCATCTTGCCGAATGTATCCAGGGGAATCTGGTCATTTCGGACCGAGTTCGATGCGTATGAGGCCTATTTTGCAGTGGAACAGAGATTGATCGAGCAGGAATTGAAAATATCGAAGAGTTATTTGTGATGACAATACGTGAGATTGGTATAAACGTCGGATACGTTGCAATATCGGGTTTAGAAAAAAGTTTTTCTTCTCTTCATCGCTCGATTAATCGATAATTTAAAAGTTTTATTGTATATTGTAATGCAAGTTCGATAATGTTTCTTTCTACGTTTTCATATGTTCCAGCTCACATAGATCACGTGCGAAAGATCGCTGGTGTGGATCACGTCGGAATAGGGGCCGGTTACGATGGGATCAATCTGTAAGTTTCTCCTTCTTATTTATTATGTATACGCGACTCTCAATACTCCGATTTCAACGAAAAAATAACTATTAAAATACTATTGAAACGAAGATATAGGTAAATCGAGTGAAAAAAAACGGAGATAAGCTTTCAACAAACGCACGATAAATTAGAGGTTGGAAAGGAACGAAACGTGATAATTTCTTACGAGCCTCTACCTTCTTCTCCTCCTCCATCTACACCGCTCACGATTTATGAGGTTTGACGCGTAGCACTACCATAAAGCACGTGCCGTTTTTTTTTTACGTTTGCTCGAAGCGTTGACCAGCGCCTCGTAAAAAAGTAACACGACGGAAGTAAACCCTACGAGCCGTTTTGCCTCGTGTCACTTTTTAACTGCAACCCGTGTCTTCCCCTTCGAAATATAACGTTTCCTTCGAAATAGTTTCAACACCGTTCATACGTTCCCGACCCTTGTTGCTTGTAAAGGCGAGCCGACCTGGATGGGGGGAAAAAACGATAATGTCGAGGATAAATATCGAGAACGATATGGATATTCGATAAATCGGTGAAACGGTTTAAAGATATGGGATCCTTCAACCGTCGTCTTCGTCCTCGAGTAATTTATTTACCCTCAGTTTTAACTCGCGACGATGCTTAACTGCAAGAGAGGCGGCGAGCGACTATAGGATTATTCCAGACGAACTAAAAGTAGTATTCGCCGGGTTTTATCATCGTCTCGTTTTATATCCACGTAGAAAGAGAGAAAGAGAGAGAGAGAAAGCGTATATTTAACAGAGTTTCATCGTCACCGACCCAGAGAAACAAAGGCGCGAAAGGATCGGATGAAAACGGGCGGCTATCGGCCGACCCGGTTCGCGACCACTGTAACGTATTATATACCTGGTCGAAGCTGGAATCGGAAGTGTTTGCCGGTTAAACTGGGGGAAAAAAATGAGAGGAAGAAAGGGAGAAAAGGGAGAGAGAGAGAGAGAGGGAGGGAGGAGGATGTACGAAGCACGATAAAGGGGATGGGGAAAAAAGAGCGCGAACTAGGTAGGTGGTAAAAAGTTGTCGGGTTTTGCAAATCCGTGCGAAAAACACGCGTGGAATCGCGCAGCTGGTGGGGACTGAAAAACAACGTGAACCGAGCGAGCAATTTGCGCATCGAACTGTAAAAAAAAAAGAAAGAAGGGAAGAAAGAAAAAAGAAAGGAAAAAGATGGGGTATCTGAAAAGAAAAAAGGCGGGATATCGTCGTGTTGCCGATCGAATCGGGCAAATGCGACGTTTTCATTGGAAAAATTAAGCGAGCATGCTCGAGTTGACTGCAGGAAACCGGGTGGACTTGTTAATTGGACGACGAAATTTCTTTTTTTTTTTTTTTTTTTTATTTACTCGTGCATTTGAGTTTAAAGTGAAAGGCTAATAATAGATGAGACGAAAAACGGTGAGACACGCGAAAAAATAATTATGATAAAAGTGAAAAAGTGTATCGAGCTACCAATTAAGATTTAATTAAACAAATTCCCGTTGATTCGAACAGCATTTATCCTCCGCAAAGCTTTTGACTGGCCATCCGTGAAACCGAATTCGAGTATACGCTCTAGTTGTCTAGAAAACGAAAAGGTATATAGAAGATGACACTTTTAATGGCGCCATGCCAACGAGATATGAAAAGGGGATTTCCCATCGGGACGAAAACAAAGCCAGATTTTTTTCCTTTTGACGCGAACCGGTCCTTAATACCACGGGCGCGATAATTTTAAATTAAAAAAGTTCATTGGAATATAAGAGAAATTCTCGAGAAATTCTTACCTTAGAATTATTCTTCTCTACGAAGGGGAGAAGTTAAGAAGGGAATAAATTTAAAAAATTTACGCGAAAGAAAGAATCCGATTGAAATTTAAATGTCGTTTAACAAATATATATATAAAATAAGAAATGGATTACGATAATTTGTTCTCTCCGCGCTTTTCCTTTATCTCGATCTGTTTCAAAAAGAAGAAGAAGAAGGAGAGAAAATGTTATTATCAATCGTAGCGGAAAAACGTGTGTATTGAATAACAACGAACTGCAGAAGTTTAACGTAGTAACTATTGTATTATTTTCGATTGGTTGATGGATAAAATTGGAATAAATATCGAAAGGAACCGTTTTATTTCATACGTTCAATACCCTTTTTAACGATTACGGGAGCCGATTACGGGAACTCGAATAAGTGCAATCGATTAATCGTGAAGAGACTTTTACCAAGAGTTTCATCGAGATCCAGTTTAAAAAGAGATAAAAATGGGAATTAACAGGGCACACTCCGGTATAAATGTAATTTTTTGATAAATACATTTTTAAAAAATGCTCCGCTTATTCCGAAATATGAATAATTCATTTTTGAATCGAATAATCGCCGTTCAAAAGGGACCATCGTATAAATCAAAAAAATGCGTAATATGTATTTATTTATTCATTTCAACAAGAAAAAACAATATAAATCCTACAATATATATGAAGGTAAAAATAAAATTTATAAAGCTCCGTTGTATTAAATTTAATGAATAAATTTTTAAAATATGTTAAAATTCATATCGCT
>NW_006263864.1:392940-396413 GCF_000469605.1 Apis dorsata | reverse complement strand
TTATTATTATTATTATTATTATTATTATTATTATTATTATTGCAATCAAATAGAATTTCATAAGCTTTTATTATAATTTTCAATATTAAACGTGTGTACGCTCAATGATATTTATTAGCTTCACGGTAATATGATTAAAAAGTAATTACAGTAGTAGACGTTATCACACGAATATATAATTTTCACTTCGTATTTATCTATTTAGAGACCAATATGGAAATATTACGCGAAACGAAGTAAATATTCCAAAATAAATTTCCGAGTTTTTTCCAAGTATTTACGTCTTGAATAACAGCCTACTTCTCGTTCCATATATGTCTAATATTTTCGTGGAAATTTTGTATCGCGGCATTTTTATATTTTGGCCCGATTTTCAACTTGTTATAAATCACTGTCGCGTAGCTGGAACGGATAGCTACTTTTCTCGATCCCGTGTCGATATCAGAAAGAGTATAAGCGGATTAGTGAGAAGGAAAAAATCGTGAAAACGCACAAATGCAAGTTTCACGTAGACCAAGAATAAAAAAAGAACCATTAAAATACTACGATTAAAATTTTTTCCAAATGTCGAGTAACGAATATATACATGGATCGATCTTGAATCAATCCGTTACTTCGATTGATGCAGACGTAACACGAGTTCGCACGAGTGATTCCTTGCCGTGAACGAACGAATTAATCGAAAACATTCTTAGATCGTCATCCTTCTCGTTTTTCCTTTTCCTTCCTCGAATTCCGCTCTTCGAAGATGAATCGTTATTCGTTTCTAAAACGTTTTTAATGCTCGATCTTTGTTCATCGACGATAAAAGTTGGGTCAACACCGATCGAACGAGTTGGTAGAGTTTCACGATAAGATAGAGAGAGATTGTCGAGTAACGTGAAATATATCCATTTTGAAAACACGTTTCGAAAACGTTAATATTTTTCTTTTTTGAATTATTCATCGTTTCTAAGCATACGCGAAAAACTTGTCCCTCCTCTTTGTGGAGAGAAATGAGCAATATTTTAATTTTTACCTCGCAACGTTGAAAAGAAAGGCTATCGTAGTAGAATGTTGGAGAGGAGGATAAACAGTAAAACAATGGCGTATAGTATAATCGCGTTAAGTTGGATAATTACCATCAATTATCCTGTTTCCAATAATCCTAGAGTTTGTGCAATTAGCCTCGATATCGAGAAAAGAAAACGAAGAAAAACGAAGAGAGGAGAGGAACGATCTGTACCGAAGTAGTATTTTTCTTCTTCCGTTCGTTTTCGCGAAGTATCGATCTCTTCAACGTTTCTTCCATTACACCGATGCTTTCCCTTCCCCTTTCCTCCCCCTCTCTCTTCCTTTCCCCCCACTTTTCCCTTTCCGCTTTTCATTCTCGCCTATAAATCACTGTCAGATCGACTGGACGAAATGTATCTTCCGCTATACGAATAGGATTTTTGGTCTCGACGTCAGCCGAGTCGTCGATAGCGCGAGTTTCGAAGAATGGAGAAAGATGGCTGTGATGCAGTTCTGATGTCCACGCGAAATGTATACAGCTTTGTTTCCCCTCTCCCGTTATATTTTTGTCACTCCCGTGACATTCTCGTCCCCTCTCCTTCCAGAAATTCGACATGGATCCTTCCCCGCGGAATTGGAGATTTCGTGAAACTGACCACCGGTTGGTTCGTCCGACAAAGCTCGAAAAGCGATTCGCTGCGATAAATCTTCGCGGCTCGATTTACCGATCGCGATATTTTATCGCGCTCTTTCATCTCCCTCCCTTTCGTCCATTTTCGTGGTCGATTCCCGGGATCGCCAGCAGCGAATACGTAATTGCGTTATTCGTCCTTTACGGCGACGAGAGAGAGAGAGAGAGGAGGGGAGAAAGGAAGGAAAAGAAAATAAGATAGAAAGAGGCGTGGAGGTAAAATGATAATGTTCCCTCCGTCGGTGAAAAATTTCATATCGTAATCGAGCACCGGTTTCTCCTCGACCGACGGCTAATATCGATAATACGAGGGGGGAGAGGAGGCATCGATAACGGGTTCCGATATACGGGGAAACGGGGGAAACTGATATATCCCGGGTAGCGATCGTGGCCATATCCATAGGACGAGCACCAGCGTTCATAGTCGCCGTCCCGTAATGACGGACACACTCGATTTGGAAATTTCCGAGATTGAAACAACGCTCGTGACCGCAGACGGCCGATGTCCGTACACGGTATACAGCTGCATAACTGCCAGTTTCAGCCGCGATATGACGCGCCATGAATAAGTCTGGAACCGCTCTTGTTGGGCCGACATTGTCAGCAGGTAGCTTTCAACGGTTGTGCAACGCTCGTTCCCGCTCCTTCTCTCCGCCGAGCTCGTTATGACGCGCGTAATGAGAACGTCGAAATTCAGACTGATCCCTTTTAACGCTCTGCTCGCCGCCCCACGTTCCTCTAATTCGCCGTGAATATCTGTGCGTNGGGGGGATAGCGTTCGATCGTAACGAGGCCATCGACGCCCGATGAAAGAACCGTCCAAGATGTAACACCGTCCTAATTCCGCTACCCCGCCGACCCAGATACCGCGTTTAATAATTGCTAAATTAACGATGTCGAGTCGTAAACGAAACCTTCGAGCTACAAAGATTACAAAGATTAAACGTCGTTAAAAAACGCAACGTGTAAAATTGAGTAAAGGACGAAGGATAAATTTCTTTTCGATCGAATCGAAAAGAGTAAGATGGAAAAAATTGGGCGTGTAATCGAGGATATGGACGGTGTTTCATTGCTGATTAAAAAGGAAAAATTCGATTGGAAGAGATAGGGAGAAAGTACTTCACCGCGAGCTTAATTTATACGCGATAATAATGGGAAATAATGGGGATACGTGTAATCGTGAATTTTTATTATCCGGTTGGATCTCTTCCTCGACCGAAGGGTCGTTATGAAACGACTCGACGACGAGCTCGACCTCGTGGCACANNCTCGTTCGGATCGTCCGCGAGACGGTCGTGCACCTGAACAGCGCGATCGTCCTCTCGCGTTTCTCGCTCTCCTCGTCCTGCGAGGCATCTCTCTTTTGCAGTAATTAAAGTAATGAGGAATAAACCGCCCTGAGGAAAATTGTAATTTGGAGGGAGAGGAAGCTAGCTCCCCCTCCTCCTCCTCCTCCTCCTTCTCCCGACAACCTCGTTACCGTACTTCGGATTTCCGTCGCAACAGCTTTGTTTCGAATCGAAAACTGGAACGAATATAGAACGTTCCGAATCTCTTCGCTTTTCTTTCCCTCCCTCCTTTTTTCTTAATTTTGTAAACGCTCAAAAAGGGAATGCCGTGTAATTGAATTCGAGCGAAAAACAGAGCAGGGTGGAAGCGAGTAACGCGTTAAGCCAAAGGAAGCCAACCAGCCGCGTGTATACGAGCGCGTTAGGCAAAAATCGCACAAAGGCGAACTTCGCTAATTCTTTCACGAGTAAATTTTTGTAACCCCTGATGTAAAGGGGGT
>NW_006263864.1:386582-392748 GCF_000469605.1 Apis dorsata | reverse complement strand
AAAAAAAAAAAAAAAAAAAAAAAGCTACCGCGCTTTCGCGCGTTAAACAAGGAAGAAACGCGAAAGGGATTATTCGTCCACCAGCGTAATAGATTAAACTTCCTTCCTAAGAATTACGGGGCGGTAAAATTACTGTAGTAATAGGGAGCACGTGAAGTATGACGACCTCTTATAAAAGTTTCGAGTAGTTTTCTAATTTAAACTCTCTCGGCCGCTTCCCTCCGGTTCATTAAAACCCCTATTTTATCGCGCGGAAATATTTATGTAAATAGCGATCCATCTTGCACCGACTTGCACCTCCGTCAACGGAGGGGGAACAGAGGAGGAGAGGATAAAGAAAAAAGAAAAGAAAAAAAGAGAGAGAAGCTCGATCGAACCTTGGTCGACAGTGAACCGTAAAAAGGACACCGACGATCTCGAATTTCTCGATCGAGGAATGTTATCCGTTTAATTAAAAAAAAAAAAAGAAAGAAAGAAAGAAAAAAAAAAAACGATCGATCGAAGGTGTTAATCGAGGAGAATTTCCACGAGATCATACATCGTTCATTCCCTTGTTTCAGAACACCGACGGGCTTGGAGGACGTTAGCAAGTATCCGGAGCTTTTCGCGGAGCTGTTGGCGCGTGGATGGTCGGAGAGAGACATTCAGAAACTGGCAGGCCTGAATCTGATCCGAGTGTTCAAGGCGGTGGAGAAGGTGAACTTTTTTTCTCTCAAGAATCAAAAAAAAAAAAAAAAAGAAAAAAGAAAATAAACGCTTCCTCCCGTTTCTCGTCGCGCGAAAAAAAAAATGAGAAACTCGGCAGAAACGAGCCCTCGATCCTCTCTAGCGCGAAATAACCGATGGTCGGAAACCGGGTTAGCCGAGTCGACCAATATCGGATTTAATAAAGCGCACAAATCATGCATCCGCCTGTGCATCGTCGAGAGAGACGAATGGACCCGGCCGCGATTTTTGTTCTTTTGGAGTCCTGCCAATCCACAGAACCAGCTGCCCCCAAAACCTTCCTCTTTCCATGATTTGCGCCGATCCACCTGATGTGCGAGTAGGCGTTCGTTGCGGGAATTGTAAGCTCTCTTTCCTTATTTCTCCTCTTTTTCGTGCCACCCTGTCACGCGTTAACGTTTATCCTCGTTTCGCGGATAAGGGAAAAGTAACGAGGGACACCGATAGAGCAGAAAGAAATTTCGAGATACCTTGAAAATTTTACGAATTTTTTATATACGACGTGGTGTAACGATCATTTCAAAGGTAATGGACGTAAAGTTTGATGAATTTCTTTTTTATACACCTTAAAAAAATATTTACGTCTTAAAAATATTTCGAGATATTTATCGTTTTCTCCGCGAGTAAAAAATCCTTGGGAAATTTCAATCCTCTGGAACAGCTAGACAGATTTTCTTGTTAGCAACGGATATCGCGACATTAATTTACCGAGTTCAGAAGGTGGAGAAACGAGTCGCGTACAGTTTACCTGCATCTGACAAGCGAACGAATAGAAAAATTTGCATCTCTCCCGTTCCGACGTTTCGTATAAACCCGCCACGGTTTTTAAAAAGGTATTAATAATTTCACTTTTCGAGTACACATTTTTTTACTTATTCCGCCTCCTCCTTTCTTCTCGTCCTTTTTTACTCCCTTGCCTCTCTCTCTCCTCTAGCCCGTTTCACGGACTAGTTAAAAATCTCTGAATTCTTAACCGAGAGAACAGTGTGTATCCGAATGATATAGCGGGATATTAGTCGAATTACAGGACAGGTTGTAATGGGGGAAATTACGCGTATAAATAGTGTCGGTTATTTGATGATCCTCGACACGGCCGTCGCTGAAATTACAACGATAATTTAATCGCGATCTCCCTCCTCCCTGCCCTCGAGCGCAACGTAACAGTAACACCAAAGCGGATTTCGTTAATACGCAAAAGTAACGTGAAACGTGCTCATCGCCGAACGTTGAAAACTGGGCTTTCACCCTCGAACGAAACGAAACGAAGCGAAACGGAACGAAACGGAACGAAACGGAACGAAACGGAACGGAACAGAACGAAACGAAACGAATCGCTCGTTTTTCGGCCAAATTCGCAAATACGAAAAAGACGAGAGAGTTTTCATTGATCCAATTAAAAGTAACAAAAATTCACGCTGGACCGTGAAGGAAAAGCAAATTATTCGCGCGACGAAACGCACAATTTCCACGAGAAGTATCCACGATATTCGTGAGAACATCGATTCCCTACGAATATATCCTAACCTATTCGAGGTAACGTTAATTCATCATCGACGAAACGCAAGTTTCGAGTAAGCGTTCGTTCGAACCGCGTTGTGTTGCGAAACACAGAGATTCGAACGTTTTTCATTTTCCTCGCTAGAGAATGAAATCCTCTAGCTTTCCGTCTCGTTACCGGAAACGTGGTAATTGTTAAAACAATAGACAGGTCTACCGCACAACGAAACTCGCTACCGGTGAAATTGAATTTCCACGTGAATTTCCTTCCTGAACGGATGAAATTCGGTTGCTGCGTTATTCCCTCGTTTCGAGGAAAAAGAAAAAGGATTAAACGTAAAGATATGATACGTAAAAAAAAAAAGGAGACTCGTTATTGTCTCCCGTTAATCGAGTCTCGAGAACCGAGATCGTGTGAGACGACACAATTGTTCCTGAAAAGAAACGAGAGAACTTTCACGACATTACTCTAGGATAAGATCTGACAATTAAGGAGTTTGGTACACACATTCGTGCCGACGAATTCTAAGGTAACGGGATCAAACGGTGGACAGGTTAAGTACGGTTGGATAATTACGAGACAACCTTCTCCTATCTCAATGTAATACATTTTCGCGTATAACCGTAGTTGGAAACGTGTCTCTCCTCTAAATGGTTGAAACGATCTAACCTTAAAAATATATATACGCGGTTTCGTGCGCTATCTCGCGCACCGGTTACGATCTCGAGATGACCGGTTCAGCAATACGAGGTTATATATAAAATTACTACTAAATTTCATTGCTAAATGTCATAATTCAAATTCATAATTTTTAACAATTTTGGAAATAGTTTATCGTCGCATTACGTCGTTAATCTAAAGGGTGACTGCAATAATTTTAAAGTTGCACTCGTGTAACTTTATGTTTCGTCAAATTGGCTTTCTTGGCAAGGTGAGCGCAATGAAATAATAATTTCGCCAAACAGTCGGCGAATATTATTCAGACCTCGTATGTGCAATAAGAAAGGTTGTTACGAGTTGGAAATAGGGAAGAAGAAAGGGAAGCAGAGCAGGTTTGATTAAAAACATTAAGGATTTATGAAGGGCGCGAGTTCGACGAGAACCGGTTCTTATTCGGTACCGACCAATCATCTCGCGACGCCCATTAACATTTTAATTTCCCCGACGATTCTCCCGACGGAATGTTCTGCGGCGGCAACCGCGCCCACTCGGTAGAGAGGGGGAACTTAATTCAAAGATAAAACGTACGCAGTATCAAGAAAGAAACGAGCGTATATTAGAGCAAAGAGACGTTCGTAATGTGGTGGACGCTTTATCGCGGTAGATACGAGCTGCATAGGTCGACGATAAAACTGGATTTAATTTAGGAAGAATATTGAAATCGTTGGCACGCATCGAAACTTCGTTTCCTTCTCGAATTTCTGATTTTTCCTTCTTATTGAATATTCGCCAAAAATCTTTTCGTTCTTTCGTTTGAAATTTAATCGATGTCCGATACAAATTGTTAAACGTATCATCTTCAAACATATTTTTGAACAATTTTGGAAATGATTTATCCTTCCCTGTCGTTAACAATTTTAAGTTGCACTCGTGTACAACACTTTATGCTTCGTCAAATTGGCATTCTGGAAGGCGAGCGAGAATTTAACAATACAAAGGGATACGAATACAAAAACTCAAAGCGGATCGGATAAATAACGGTATCTCTATGTTTTACAGCCACGGGGGCGCAACCGCTTGTAATATCTTTATTTTTCCATCCTCGTAGATGTCCGCTAGGTGGACAAAACCGGTTAAAGGATCGTATCTCGTTGATCCAGAAAACGGAAACACCCTGATCCCGATGAAAAGCTGGGAGGCTCCCCATTCGAAGCCAGTCGTTGCCGTTAAACCATTAAAGGACAAAAACACGGGGAGGGGGAGGGCAGAATGGAGGAAAATAAAGGAGAAAAAAGTGGAGGAGGGGAGGGAGGGTGTAGAAAAAAAGTTGTGAACATCGGTTACGCGTTCGCCAAGCGGCACCGCCACCGAAAGCCTCGGCCGGACTGTAATGGCCGTGGAAGGTTAATGGGCTTACCGAAAATTGATGGTGGGTGTACAGTAGTCGCATGAAATACGCGCACCGCCAACTTTTTCCCTCGACACAACCTCGCCTCTCGCCGTACACCTTTGCCCCCTCCCCTTTTTCTCCCCGACCGACGATCGCCCACCGTGATTTTTCCTCCGAGCATTCGCCACGCCGTGTGCACCCCATCTCCTTCCTTCCCCCTTCCCCTCCCCCCTCGAAACGAAATCGCTCGTGAACCCAGCATCACGTGAAAAATATCGATTGACCCGATTACATCGTTTATCCCGGGATTATCGAGTTCGCGCGAAAATATTTGCATTTACTCGAGGGAAGAAAATCTTTTTCTCCCCCTCTTTTTTTCCTGCCTGAAAATCGACGCACCTTCCTCGTCCCCGTCCGCCCCGTTCGATTCATTCATTAACGAATCGAGAGGAGAAACGAGCAGTTTCTGTTCCCAGGTTCGAGACGACATGGCCGCGGATGGGGTGGAACCTTTGGAGGAGGAGATCCCGCACGAGGATATAATCGGTCGAGATTACTGCCGTTACAACGTGAAACGACCGATCGCCCCATAATCGTGGTTGAGAATCGACTGGGAGAAATAATGGCGAACGGTTGAAGAATACGGAAGGGAGGCATTTCGAATAAGGAGATCGCAGTTGCGAGAACGAAACTCGCTTCGAAGGCAAGATTCCAGAGGCCTCGTAATTCTTTGCATCCGAATCGAGCTCCTCGAGTTTCCTTTCTCTCGATCCTTTTCCCGCTGTTATCCGCGATTCTCGGCCGCGTAAGTGCGTAGAGCAGATAGAGCAAACTCGATCTTCTTCCTTTTCGAACATTGCCGTGTCGCGAACGATCTCGCGGAAAAATGTGGAGGAGAGTCGATGAAAGGGTGAAAGAGCTCGATTCGCGAGATTTCATTCATCCCTTCCGGAAGGGAGAACGATGGATCGTTGCGAGACACACGATGCACGGAGAGAGGAACGTTGGAGGAACTTTCGAAGACCAAAGGCCGGCGTTCGGCCGTCGAACGCTTAAGAATTTAAGCTGCCATAATCGATGTGTTTAATATTTGCACTCAACGATTTTTTTTCGTCGATGCTGGAACCAAGAATCGCGCGTTCTAGTCAATATGATAAATTACATTATGTATAAATATGTACACATAACGATCGATTTCGCGAACGACTGACACCGATCGTGAGAAATCACTAACGGTGACTATTATTCGATTCGAGTGGACGACTGCTTCGATGTGTGCCCGTGTATGCGTGCGTGTGCGTGTGCGAGAAAGAAAGAGAACTAACGATGTTTGTACATACGGTACCTGAAGTCGATGAACATATTGAACAATTCCTCCTTATAGAACAAACCGACCAGACAAAATTTTCAATCGGAAACAATTCAATTCTTGATTCTTGAAAAATCAAGCGAATAATTACTCACGTACATGATACGTTTTCGTTAAAAAGAAGAGAGAGAGAGAAAGAAAGATTTCGTATTCGTTCGTAAAACTCGTAGTATCGATCTCGATTTAGAAGATTCTTAGATGGCCGGTTTGATCAGACTGTCGCGGAGGAAAAACTAGATTAACCAAATTAGGCTCGAAGAAGCTTGAAAAAAAAAAGAAGAAAAAAGCGAAAACGTTTGACAAAGTCAACGGAGTGCGCTTTCCGACGAGAAAACTTTTTCCTACGATTTTGCACGATCGAAGTTGACGTCGACACGCGCGTCGATGTCCCGTTGTCACGATGTGTTCACAACGATGACATTTTCGAACGCGTCTCATTCATTGTAACCACCACTTTAAGGCTCGTATATTCTAATTAACGCACCGAGTAAATATCCTTTCTTAACGATGTTTTTACACTAAA